>NC_079517.1:11902389-11940817 GCF_000801105.2 Raphanus sativus
TAACATGTTTTAAAAAGATTAAAATTCGTAAATTATGTAACATTTTTATACAAAAAACATAAAATTGTTAATATATGTTAAATATTTATATCTATAACTATATATCACCTACTTATTTATTTTGGAAATCAAATAATACATTATCTAAAAATGATTATATACAAAATATAATAGTATATAATTAACCTTTAGTTTAAGTGTTATTTATAAAAAATGCTATTTGAAAACTTTGAAATTTTAATAATTCATTAAAAATATTAATAAGACATCAATTTTAACTATAAATTTAATGTTTATATTGAATAATAATTAATAACAAAGTAAAATGTATAAAAATCATTATGTATGAATAATATCAGATAAGAAATCTAACCAAAAAATTATAGAGTTACGCAATAATAACACTAAAATGTAAATTATATATTTATAATATTTCTCGATAATATCAAAATTATATATCCGCACGGATGTGTAGATCAAATCTATTTAATAATTGAAAACTGTTATTTTAAATAGTGTATTGAAAACAAATAGAGATTAACTAGGAACTATAAACTTTAATCTAATATGTGAAGTGTATTTGAGGTCAAAAAATGGGAATAACTTCAAGTAGTATATAAAGAATTTGGAAAATACATTGGATAAAAATGAAAATATGGTATGCTCAGAAAATTGATCTCTAATACATCGAGTTCAACTTGTTATAAAAGAATTAGTCACTAGACCATCATCAATCAGGTCAAAGACACATACCTTGACAGGTGTGAACTGAATAAAATGCAATCTAATAATGACTAGCTGGCTATGGCCAACTCATAAATCAATTAAGGCTAAAGTTATACATCAAGTCTAATCCGCATGATTGTCAAAGTAATAATTAAATACATATAAACTACGGCCCTTGCCATGATGATAAAAACTAATCTTTTCATCTTAAACTATAGTTTAACAGTACACATGTCATTGTCCTTTAGTTTTTTCTTCATCAACTTACGTCATTTATTTTGAAAATGATAGTACTATACTCTAATATTTCAATATGAACAGAAACCTAAAGTGTGGACTTATTAAATTGATCGACCAAGAAAATTGAAAGTTGAACGCATACAGTGTGACAACTTGAGAGCATCTAAATGTTGAGTTTTTAATTAGCACAATCATGAATTTGTAATGATTTACACAAATGAATAATGTGTATAAATGTATTAGAATGGTACTGATCATAACGTTGGGTCTGAGACAGTTCGGAGTTTATATGAGAAATGGATAAATAACACAAACAATAGAAAATGAAGGGACATGCGTGGGACCGACACAAGACTAACAGCCATGAATGCAATTTGAACAGATTCACTACTAGCCAGTAGCCATAGTTGTCTTGTCGCATGTGCTTCTTCATCGATTCCTTTTCATTTACTTCCCTTTTGCTTTCCCTTATTTAATTCACAAATGATATAAAAGATCTCACTTTCACACAATTGAATAACACAATGTGTGGTTGGTTGATCACTTTCATTTCCATAGCATAAGTTTATAGGTTTGTTCGTCTCACCGTTTTAGTATTTAACCACTGGCGACGATAACGATAAAGCTCTGAACAAAACGTCTCAAATTTATTGTTGGCACTCGTTAAATTTTTTGTTGATGGTATCCTTCCGTTTCGATTTATACTAGCATATTGACCCGCATTAAAACGTGGTTTATGTTTCTTATTTTTATTTTTATTTCATTTACAAAATCAACTAAACAAATTTACCGTGTTATATTAATTTATTTAACAAAATATTTAATTAGCTGGAGTTTTTTTTACTATTTTGAATTTTATCTTTATAAAAGTTCATCTAAAGAGTCGATCAACGAAGTAGAAAAATTGCCTGTGAACAGCTGGAACACGTGCCAACTCAAGGTTACTCGACGTTATGACATAGATGCTAATATGGTTTCATCAGAAATAGAAAGAACATATATATATATATATATATTAAAGTTAAATTATAAAACATTAAATGCTCAATTCAAATGTAAAAGACATATATTTTAAATTCAAATGTAAAGATTTTGTATAGTTTTGCAAAGATTTTGTGTTCTTTTTCAGAACAATAATACTGTTACATGTTATAATGCTTTAAATATTATTACATGTTTATTATGATTCAGATATTGTTATATGTTTTGTTGGGCCATTTAAAATTTAAATGACAACATTTTATCAGTAGATAAAAATAAGACTCTGAATTAATATAATAGATAGATGTCATTCTAAGTGAAATATTTGTTACAAATAATTATTTTTAATGATTTTAGTATCATTTTATATTTATTTATTTATTTAACCTTTAACTAAATTAATAAAAAAAATAACTACGATAGTAGTCATATAAAAGCAAAAATATTTAACTATTTCTTTATTTTGTGTGTAAAAAACCTATAACTACATCTAATTTTAAACAGAACAAGTACTAGTTTATCTCATTTAAAAAGAGTTGTGGATATTATATAGAATATTTGGGTGTGGCAATTTTTTCATTTTTCTTGAGTGGATTCAGATGTCCAATTCTAATTTCTGAGGTGAGGAAAATGTAATAGCTTGTCCCACATCAAATTTTTATAAATTTGTGTTAGTTTGTCCCACATCAAAACGTTACACTCAACTTGGCTCTTACTCGGACTTGATTGGTATGTCTAAAATATGTTTGTTCATTGTTACTTATTGACAATGATGATATATTCTTGTAAATATATTATTGAGTAATACCTTTATACAGAATAATATCCTTGCATATAATTAAGGTCTATCAAATGCTAGACATGGATAAACTACTTTTTTGTTTAAAGTTGAAATAACATTCATTTTAAAGAGAAAATTTCCTAAACCATAATTGGCATTTGAATGACGTAACAACCCGCAAGTTTTGGGTGAACAAGGCACAAATTGAACCACTTCCACCCACTCCAGTCTCCAGACAACAATATGTCAGTGTCGAGAAGTTGTTACAACGTGTAAATCAACAGACTTACGAATCTCTTTCATTTATTTCAACTCATTATTTATCGTTGATGTTGCACAACACCTAACTAGCCCGTACACAGTTGATTTCATTAACAAACACAAACGATTAAGGGAAGAGAGATTTATTAAATAATTTTTATTACAGAAAGTTATGTAAAACATATTCTCCCCAAAGAGCAAAAGATGTAGAAAGCTCCATCGTATAAACCACACAAAATGATAACAATATAAAAAGTACACACTCTCACATATACAAACACAAGCATACCAGAACCAACATTGTTTGTAAAACTTTTTAAAGGTTTAAAAGACTTTCATTTCTTTGTAAATATCAGAGGGGTTTGACATTAAACCTGTAAACAAGTTTCTTCTTCTTAGAGGTTGGGTTATCCACTGTGAGCAAAACCTTGCCAAGCTCATTCACTTTGAAGCTTTGGGTTAACACCGGTTCATCGGCTGGTTTCATCTTCCTCGGTTTCTGAACCACCACCGTATAAGCATCTTTCTCTTCAGGCACAAACTCTGCCTTGTAACTCACTTCCCATCCAATTACCCTTATCTCCCACACAATCTCACATTTCTGCATAGAGATTGAACAACTATTTAATGTTTTGAATATTGCATACTATAAAGTAATGAGAAGTTGTAAGTTGTAAAGTGCACCAACCTCATAGATTATGATCTCCACAGTTTGCTTTGTTCCGGGCTTAACAATGACTTCAGAGGCTGGATCATCCAATGAGAAGTCTGGGTTGCAGTCGCAAGGATCTACACTCAATCCTCCGTATTGCACAGGGACTTGTTCTGGTGATATGTATCTATAGTCCACATTTTTTCAAACATGTGTCAGATGTGTCTTAAGAGATTAAAACAAATCAAGAATCTTTTGAAAGTTTACTTGAAAAGGGTTTCGGCTGATCTCGAAGGACCAGCAAACACCAACTTGCTCTTTGACCTTGGTGTCATAAATGGACCAATCACAGTGTAAAACACAAGATACCACCAAGGAACATTGATGAAGGCCTGTAAAGTTAAAGTATTCAACACAATAACCAATCATGTCTGAATCTGGACAATGAAGAAGAATCAGATTGGTACCTGTTTGAACACAAACTCAGGGTAGTTATCCTGGAGCAGCTGCACAGCTTGCTTGGTGGCGGATCTAAGCTCTTTCTTCCCCAACCCGGGAGAGTTCTTCATATCGTTAATCTGAAAAATGGTGGAAACACCACCGGAGCTGAAGTCTAGCTTCCTTATACTCCTCTCCAAGAACTGAATCCTCGTCCTCAAGAAATGCTTCCTCTTCTCCTCATCGGAGAACGTCTTGTTGTAAAGCTCCTTGTTCTGGAACTCACCGTAGACATTGTAACACACCGGGTGTCCTTCCCTGTCGTGTCCGTGCATGAACACGACCTTGTCCAGATCATCCACGAGGTCTTCATCGACCAGCTCGTCGATCTTGAAGTCCCTCCTCCACTTGACCGTGTTCTTGAGCATGGTCAGCGAGTCTTTCACCTTGAAGTCCCTAGCTCGCAGGAACTTCAGCAAAACGACGTCGCTTCGATCGTCTCCGAGGAGCGGGACTCCCCAGATCGTGACTTCTTCCGATTCGTTGGCGGCGGCGTCTTCTTCCGGTTTAGGGACTGAACCGAACTGGTGGTTGTCGAGAGCGTCTCGGACGAGATGCTTCAGCTCGTTGAGAGATTTCTTCTCCGAATCCGATAGATCGGAGAGGTCGCTGCTCTCTTCTTTGAACGAGCCGAGATTCTCCGGGATCCTCGCCGTCTCTTCTTCCTTCTGCGACGGCGTCGTTTCGTCTCCGAGCTCCTTTTTCTCCGTCGACGCCGTTTCCGTTTCCGTCACCTTCGGCGGCTGATGCTCATCGGGATTCTCCGCCGCGGCTTCCGTCTCCGGCGTGGAGGTGGTAACCGCCGTTTCAGTCTCAGCTGCTTTCTCTGGAGATTCATCAGTCTCTTTTGCCAAGACTTGAAGAGTAGGCTTTGATTCTTCAGGAGTTGTTAGTTCCGACGGTGGTTGATTTTCCGGCGGAGCAAGAGTGGTGGTGGTGGTGATTGATTCCTCCGCCATGTTTTTTTTTCTTTGCTGGAGGATAAGCAGTCCTTGTTTTTCTGTGATGTTTCTAAATCGGGAAATTGAATTGTTGGTTTAATAGCGAGTGGAGGAGACTGGAGACCAGACAGAAGTGCGTTGAAGTGTCCAAGTACGAAAGGGTATATCTGTCACGCCGATCGAACCGGTTTTTCTTTTGTCGTCACCTTCCGACATAAACGATGAGTTCCGAAGACTTTCGAATAAAACGATGTTTGGGTTCTTCTGTAAATGAAAAATATTCAGTTAGGGCCCAATCGTAAGCCCATTCACGCGATAAACCCTTTCTTTTCTACTACATTAGGCCCAATAGTGAGCACATCTGTGGTTGGTGCAGAAACCATTCCTTGTCTTCTCGATTAGGCCTAATTAGGAGCCATTTGTGTTGGCCTGTTGGGTATACAGACCAAAGCCGAGAAAGATTGTGCTAATAGATACATAAGAATCAGCATCTTTGCCCAATTAAGCAAACGGATCCTTAAAACTTTGTAATTAGGTGGTATCACATCTCTAGATGCGTACATCTCTAGATGCGTGCATCTGACCTGTTGTGGTTTTGCTACTCAGAAGACGACAGTTGTTTGTGTGTTTCTGTCTGTTGTTTGTGATATTAGAAGAAGTGGTAAACAACTAGTTACGACATTGAGAGTTTAGAAGATATAGTTATTTTTGCTACTCTGAAAACATCTTTTGCTTGTTTGTGTGACAGTGATATGGTTTATATATGTATCATTTCATGTAGCGATAACTTTGATACTTACCATGTTGATAGCACTTCTCTTTTGCAAGTTCTGTTATCAGTGCCCAGCATATCTGCTAATACGCGATTAAGTCAAATGAAGATAATGGCTAATTATGACATCCTTATATATATTCCTCAGTGACCATCATTGTCCATGAGTGCATATAGATCTCACTATTTTTGTGTGTTTACCTCTGAACTATTGATCTTCTTAAATCCATGATACAAAGTAGAACACGATGTTGAATCTTTATCTTTTGCCTTGTTGTCGCAGTCTGCAGACGAGTAGACAAACGATGAAAGTAACTGAATCCTTGCGGAGATCAGCAGGGTATTCAGAAACAGAGCTTATGGCACAGTGATTCTTAAATTCTTTCCTTAAACCTGTGAGGACAAGTCTTTTGAGATGAACGCTAATGTAAAACCTTGTTTTTCTTCTGTTAAATCCTTTTGAACGTGCTCTTAATCATCAATATCCAGTCGTGCTGGTTCGTTAATCATGAGGAATGTGATTGCCTTTTAATTTGTTTCAGTCTTTGATCGCTTCCTTTTATAAATACATCATTCTATTTGACTAAGGAGACTGAAATGGGTGATGATGATAAGGGACCATAGAACATAAACCCTTGAACCAGAAATCATTCATCTTTCTATACACATCCTCATTCCTTAAACCTACCGATAAGTCTTTTTGACCAATCCACTCATGAACTTTTTGATGGGATCTTAAAATAAGAACAGGAACTTGATTTCAGTCTCCCACGGATCAATTATCTTTCACAAGCATCAGTTTTCATAACTAAAGTTAAACCATTGAGATTGAGTGGTCCTCTTCTAGACACTTTTATGGGTTTATTGCCTCCGTTGCTGCTGGCTAAAAAGTCTTAACAAGTTTTTACGGTCTTCTTAATTAGTTTCTGATAGAGACCCATGATCTTTATTGGCTGTAAACTCCGGTTATGTATTCCACAATTTTGAAAATAACCATTTTTCATCTTTTTTATCATCAATTTAATCAGGCTCACGAAAATTCTGCAAATCAAACTGATAACTCTACATTTATATGAATTAATAAATATTAATTAGTTAACTACAAATCATTTATCTTTTAAAAAAAATTCTCTAACCAAAATTAGCATTATTTTCTAACTAGATTATTCTCTTACCAAATTTTATAATAAATTAAACAATTTTTTAAAAATATGACACACAAATTTTAAAGGTTATATATTCATTTATCATTATTTTCATTTCACATATAAACTATGAATATTTTATGAAAACATATAAAGTTATTTTCAAATATATGTTAAATAATTTGATGATTGGGTTCTTTAATATAGTTCACACACACACACACACACACACACATATATATATATGAATTATAATAATACAACAAATAAATTACAATTTAATATTTCCCTCAAAAAATAAACATAGAAGTTTGAATTTATTTGACATATAAAAAACTTAAAGACATATCAATCTATCTTATTTAAAACAAACATAAAATAATTTATTGACATATTTTTTTTTTAGAAAAGATATTTATCAATATACATAAGGTAATAATTGGTATTTTAATTTATAATAAATACAACAAAAAATATATTGTAGTTAAAAATTATTAAACATGATGAATATGGTATATAACATATGATTGATTGATTTTATATCCAACCACAATAGGAGTACAAAAAAAATAATAGAAATTAAAATTACTGATGTTTCATAAATGTTACAGATTTGATCCATTCTTTAAAAATGTGAGATTATTTTTGACTGAATTTTCATTTTAATAGATATTATAATTTTTAATAAGTTATATATTTTATGTTATACATAACCAATCTATCTTATAAAAGAGAAGTACCCAAAAAAAATACCCCTTAATTTTCAGTTTTATTTACAATGGCATGCCACTGAGAATTAACTAAGTTTTCTATTTTAATGCTTTGTCTTTTTCAGTTTATTTAATGTGTTTTCCAAAATTATTGTTGTCTTTTCTGATTTAGATTCCTTAATTATTGTTGTCTTTTCTGATTAATAAATGTATTTTCCTAATTTAAATTTAAATAATAAGATTTAAACATTTAATATTTTCTAATTTAAATAATAAATTTCCTTGATCATATATTAACCAAAATCGATTTCTCTATATATTTGTATTAACTTATTAAATATTAAAATCACATAACATAATCAATTATATAACATATAAATATAATATAAAATAATTTATTCATATATTATTAGTATATTGGTTTCACAATATAGTTCAATTAGTTATAAATATTGGATTTGTTTATATGATATACTGTGATATAATAGACAATTAAAATCATAAAATATAATTATTTAACATAATAAATAAAAAAATTTTAAAAAAATGTAATATTAACAATAATGTTATAGAGTTTAATGTACATATATATATTATATCATTAGTACACAGAAAAAATAAAGTGAAAAAAATATTTATACAGTTACTGGTCGAATCTATAAATAAATAACAACAGCGCAAGATTATTTTCTTTAATAAATTTATTTTAATAGAAATTGTAGTTCTAAATATGTTTATATATTTTATATTTTTATAAATTTATTTTATTTGTTTATAAGAGATGCTAAGATTTTAGAATTAAAAAAAATATGACCCGCTTTTATATTATTTTAGTTAGAAAATTTAAATTTTATATCTGAATATTTAATTAAATTTTTAATTTTAACTTTTTTATTATTACTACCAAAATTTATTTTTAGTCTAAAATTTATGTTTAAAATATAGTAAATTCATCATTTAATATAAACAAAAAAAACTAAAAATATAAAATAAACACCCGTCCGGTCGGACGGGTCAAGGTCTAGTACACATTAAGAGGGATAAATTTTATGTTTGTTAGATGAGTTAAGTTTTGAGATTTGAAGAATTCAGACCTGACTATTTAAAGATATATTTATCTGTATTTTAGTATTTTATAACAAAAATAGGCTAATACGTTTGTCCAGTTTGTCTTGTATTTAATAATTATGATTATAATATGTAGATAATTGGTTGGCTTTATACTAATTTTCGTAAATTTCTACATTTTATGTCTTTAATGTCTTTCATTCATAAAAGAATATTTTTGAACTAAAAATCTCGGAATTTAAGATGTTGTTACTCTTGCTTTTAAATAATTAATAATGTAAATTATTTTTTAGAAAGATAGGATGCAAATATTTAGGAAACAAAATTTTCGAACCTTGATGCTATGATTGGGGTTTGCAGAAAAACTGGTGGATCTTGTGATGTTTTGTGTTATATCGGTTTCCTACCAGGTGATCATTAACGGGGAATCGAGGGGTAACATCAAACCCTCGAGAGGATTGAGGCAGGGAGACTCTTTATCCCCTTTCCTTTTCATTATGTGCACTAAATCTCTGATCTCCCTCCTTAAAGGGGCGGAGGAAGAGAAGCGCATTTTGGGACTACGCGTCGCCAGGGCCAGCCCTCGGATATCCCACCTTCTTTTTGCGGATGATAGCATATTCTTCTGTAAAGCCGATGTAAAACAGTGCAAGGAAATTGTAGATATTTTTGAATCATATGGAAAGGCTTCGGGACAGCAGCTAAATGCCGCAAAATCCTCTATTATTTTTGGAAATAAAGTTGATCAAAATGTAAAACAGAACATAAAAGAAGTGCTTGGAATTACAGCCGAGGGAGGGATGGGAAAGTATCTAGCAGATTTGTGGCTCCAAAACGAAAGTCTTTTTTTATGTACAAGATCGGCTTAATGGATGTGTCACCTCGTAGTCAGCTAGATTACTTTCGAAAGGGGGTAAAGAGGTACAAATAAAATCTGTGGCACAAGCTGTGCCGACATATAGTATGTCGTGCTACTTGCTTCCAAAAGGCATTGTGGAGAAACTAAAGAGTGCTGTTTCGAATTTTTGGTGGAGCTCAAGCCAAAATAATCGAGAATTACATTGGATTGCTTGGGATAAGATATGTGTTCTACATGATCAAGGCGGTCTTGGATTCCTTGACCTACACGACTTTAATATTGCATTATTAGCTAAACAACTTTGGCGTTTGATCCAATTCCCAAATTCTCTCCTTGTCCGCGTCTTGAGAGGAAGATACTATAATCGCTCAAGCCCTTTGGAGGATCGTAAGATCTACTCACCCTCCTATGGTTGGCGTAGTATGATGGCAGCAAGACCGCTTCTGAAATCAGGCCTCCGAAACACTATAGGGGCAGGTCAAAACACATGTGTTTGGACGGAGCATTGGATACCGGATATTGATGCCCGCCCTCCGAGACCGTCAGATCGAGTTACTCACAGACACCCAAAACTCTTTGTTCACTCCTTCATTAGGCAGGATACAAGGGATTGGGATACTAACCTTTTGCTCGAGTTCTTTCATCATGACGATATTCCACTGATACTTAAACTACGACCAAGTAGTACATGGTCTATGGACGGGTATGCATGGAACTATACAAAATCGGGCGTTTACTCGGTAAAATCAGGATACAATCAACTACAGAAGATAAAAATGAGGGCTACCGAAGATCAGACTTTACAACCAAGTATCACTGGTTTACAGAGCCACGTGTGGAGTATCCCAGCCCCCGGGAAGATGAAACACTTTATGTGGCAAGCTTTGACAAGATGCATTGCGACGACCGAGAGACTTGCCTATAGACACCTGAGCACCGATAGGAGCTGTCCTAGATGCGGTGACTCTGAAGAAACCTTAAACCATCTGCTTTTTGAATGCCCCCCTGCCCTTCAGGTGTGGGCTTTATCGGACTATCCGTCCCTTCCGGGTTACTTCTCGAGTACCTCTGTTTACCAAAACATGAACCTCCTCTTTTCGAGGAAGAGAAACGTGGCCTATATGGAACCACTAATTGAGACTTTCCCATGGATCTTATGGTACATTTGGAAAGCTCGCAATGATAAAGTGTTCAATGGGAAGGATACTTCACCGGTTGACACCATGCAGTTAGCTTCCATTGAAGCTGAATGCCCGACCTGCCAAATCGATGCCTCATGGATTGATGATAGCATGGTTAGTGGTCTAGGGTGGATCTATAAAGATCAAATGGGAGTTGAGAGATTTGGACTACAAGGATGTCGAAAGAGCTTATCAGTCCCTACACGCAGAGATGGAAGGACTCATTTGGGCTTTATCTTGTTTACGACAGCTACGGTGCACATCGATCCATATGGAGACAGATTGCTCCGATCTGGTGGATATGGTGGCCAACCCTACCGATTGGCCGGCTTTTGCCTCCGAACTTGCCTCGCTCCGCCTTCTACTAGCCGATTTTTTGGAGTTTAGCATTGCCCGTATTTCCAGGACTAGTAATGTGCGTGAAGATTCTCTGGTCAAGGAAGCTAGGAATAGCGGTTCTCTATTTTTCCACATAGATCAGACCCAGCCGGACAGAGCATCTCTTCGGAACGACTCATGCCCGCCTACCACTTGATCTTAAAGATGGGCGCCGACAAAAAAAAATTTAATATTATTTAATGTAACCGTAACATTCATGACTTTTGATTGGTTGCAATTTCTTTTTTTTAAAGCAAGAAAAAAATGATATGCCTTTATAAATAACTTAAAAAGTAATAACAGAGTTTTAGTAGAAATTTTGATTTAATAGTATAGATATATTATAAATTAAACAAAAAATTATACAAACACAAGTTTGTGTAACCATTATATTCTTGTGTTGCGAAGAATTTTATATATATTCTGTTAAAATAATTTTTTGTGTGAATCCACTGTCAAACACTAGTTACATTATTAATATTTTATTGAGGAAATCCGAAGTAATCAACCGCTCTTCCAACGAAATCAACTAAGGGTTCTAGAAACACAGTTTTCCAAGGGTTTATATAAGCGCTTTTAGAAGGTTCACTTGGTAAAACCAGGTTACTGCTAATGTACTTGTGGTAATTTTCCCGAAAACATAAAAGTGGAATTTACCATTAGTCTCCAAATGTTGAACAGGTTTGCCCAGTCATAGAGACAACACATCGTGTTACGGTAGATAAATGGACCAGAAGATAAAGCCACAATTTTTTTTTGTCTCAACATGGTCACACGTGCGTAGACACAGGAAGATTCTGTTCATATGCAACACTCAAAAACATAGACGCGTGATAGACTCATCTTTGTCATGTGCATATAACGAAAGGGACGTTGTCACACTGAACTTACCGCCTAAAACCCATCTTCAAAACGTGTCTTTCCTCTTCTGGCCTCGATAATAAATTAAGTGCACTCCTAACCAAATCATCAATAACTCTTCTTCCATGATTCAGTTTTACCGTTACCATATTTGGAATTGCGCTAGAGACTATGCATGCGATCGGGTCTGTTATAAGCTTTTTAAAGATATTATTTTAACCAAAATTTGTTATAAGCTTTCTAAATATAAAGCAAAATTAAATGAAGAATAACCAAAATTTGTTATAAGGTTTTTAAAATATTAAAACTTTCGTTTTACGTATATAATATGTTTTTGGTATTGTACAGTAATTCTTAACGGCATAGTGGTTAATATAGCTTTGATTTATCATCCGGTGCTGTCAGAGCCGTGCCTATGATGTAATGAAAAATGCATTTGCCCTAGGCCCCCAAATAACATATAAGTATTAGGGCCCCTGCTATCAATAACTTGTTTTATGGCATAGTGGTTAAAGAGTCTTTGAAGGAGATGTCAACGTAAGTTAAACTACAGACGCTGCTTTTGTTGTTGTTACCTAAAGTTTTCAACGATTTGTAATATGTATTTTAAAGGTTGGTTAGATTTTATTTTGCCTCGCATTGTTTTCTACCATTTTGATTTGTATGTTGAAGAAAGAACTTATTAATTCTACTGTGTAACCTAAACTTTTAATGATTTGCAACATATATTTTTAAAGGTATATTTAGTTTTTTTTTTCTTTGCCACAAATTGTTTCTGTGATTTTGATTTGTTTGAAGTTTATAAAAAATGGTGTATGTAGAGAAAAACATTTATGCAAGAGATTTTTCTATAGCTTTTGAAACAAAATTGTATTGTCTGAACTTAAATTATGGGTATTACTATTAATTTTAAACTATATAAGAATGAATGCTTTAAATTTTTTTTTTTGCCTTAGGCCTCTTAAAGTGCTCGCACGGCACTGGGTGCTGTGTTAAACTTTCCTCTAGTGCATCTAAATTCCTTTTTACTTATTTGTTAGTAATTTTTTCGTGCTCATACACAGATATAAATATTTAAAAATAAACAATAATTAATTAATATTTTAATTTAAATAATTTTATAATAATAATATTATATTTTTAATTAGATATGTGATTTTTTGTAAGTAATATCTAGTTTTTTAGTCATCACTTGAATATATTAAATTGCATCTAGTTTTGAATTAACCATAATATATTTTTGTTTTAAATATATTAAAAATTTTGAATACTTTTTATTTTGCATTTAGGTTGGTTGTTCTATTAGATATATAAATATGTTTTAGTAAGATTTTCTACAAGATAGTATATACTTTTTGAGAATAAAATAGACAAAATATATTAAATTTTGGATTGACTAAAAATTTCATAAACGAATATAAATATAATATTTTGAATCTCATGCATATATATTTTACAAAACATAAACTGCAAAAGTAATTTAATATTTTAAATTTAGTTATAATATGTTTTGAGGTATCCATAATTTATATGTATTAAAATAAATAAACATAATTACAAAATAATATCTTTTATTTATTATTTTTCTTAATATCAATATTATTTTTGTTATGTTTCCTTTTTTAATGAAATCACATTATATAAAATAATATTAAATATCTTTTTTAAATTGTAAATTTTCCCCTTTAATATATGTTACTGGAAAAAATAAAAAAGGAAATTAAAATTTATTTAACAGAAAATACTTAATAAAAGGAAAATAATTTAATAATGGTAACTAAATGTAATATTTTTGATTTATTAAAATTACCTCCATAATTAACTATCGTAAGAATTAACGTGAGTACAATATAGGAAACTAATTTTTCAAATACCATTACAGAGATATTAGGTAACATGAGCATGATATGTAGAAAACTGATTTCTCAAATATAGAGATATAAGGTAGATGGGTCCAAATGATAACATAGGAAACTAAGAGGAATGATCAATTCTTACTCATTCTTTTAAAATTACACCATTTACGGAAATTTTTTACTGCATTTGATTCCTTGTCATTCTTTAAATTTTAAAGAATCATAGAATAAAAATATTCTTTATCAAAATTGATATGAAACAAAAATAATAAATATATTTTTTCATTCCTTTAGTTTTGTTATTATTCATTCATTTCTTATTCATTCATATTCATATTTTATTGGTTACCAGTTAGAGTAAAAAAGAAAATTTCATTGTTTTCTTTCTATACCTAAATTTTCTGTGTCTTAGAGTACGCGCCCGACGCCATTATTTCAGTTACGTTTTCACTGATTTCAACACCCAATCAACTGAATTTAACATCTAAATGGTTAGACATATGTTTAACACAAGTTTCCAAGCCACATATCAACAAAATTTCACGTTTTTATGTACCTATATTTTCCTTCGATTTGAGCAAAATTGTGATGATTTTTTTTGCCGAATGTATATCCGAAAAAAATGGCCTCTGCAGACCGCGTTTTTGAACAGGGTGGCAAGCACATGAAACTGCATGATATATATTCTAATTATTTCAAATGGAGCTGCATTTGGTGGTATTTATAACTGGTATTACATAGCAATATAAACAGTTTTGTTAAAAAAAGTAATATAAACAGTTTCCCATGATGTTGCATAATCTTCTGTCTAGTGAACAAATGTATAGTAATGAACTTGTATTATTAGAGGTATGAATACAGATATGATCTTCTTATCAGCTTCTCCTGATCAATACTGTAATCATTGTTGGGCGGTCCTACTCTATGAATTATACATATTGTACACCCACCACATTTACATTATTGTAAATTGTTATCTAACCTCGGCCCTACTATCACTATTTGGCTAGCTATTTTCTTCTTACTGAAAGTCTGAAACCCCATCTTTTCAGTGTCCTATTTGATAGAATAACGGCAAACTTACAGAAATTTTCCTTCCAAATTTCAATAATGTCTTTACTTCATGGAACATGTTTATGTATGTAAAATCTTGAAAAAGAAATATAATAGTCTATAAGGATCACTAGACTCTTTTCTTCTTATATATTGGAAAATTGATTAGGAGTGAAGCTTCATGAACTTTTATAAAGTTTATCGATCGATAGGCTTTAGTAAACTCAGACGAATATCTAATACAAAAAACATAAGATAATTCGTTGAATATATTCCACTAAAGAAAGGAACCAATGTGGAAATTAAGGGAAGGAGATACAGCTGGGAAAGTTAGCATCTAAGATCTTTATTTCTTTTCTTTTTTGACAAAGGGCTTTTCATCTAAGATCTTTCTCTTGTCGCATTTCATTTCTAACATAGTTTAAGCCGCTTATCTTCCAACTTTTTGTAATTGTTATCTTCCCATTTAACCAAATTAACCAGACGTCACAAGAAAAAAATAGTAAGTATAAAATGTTATTATAGAATCAACACAAGAAATACACTATATGAAAATCTTGAGGATAAAATGTTGCGTGATCGTACTGTTTGTTTTTGTACAATGACAAGATATAAGGATTATTATTTTTTCAAGTATCAAGCTAGTAAATATTTATAATACAATTAAGTTATTTGTAGGATATGCTAGTTGTGATTAAATCTACATGATAGATAATAATTCCACAATGCCACGAGGATCCGTAGCTCTTTAATTTGTGACTCCAGTCACTCCACAATGTATTATTTGGCCATCACCTTTGACATGCAGTAGAAAGAAAATGGCCAGTTATTACAGCATCAACATTGTATATGTATTTTGTACGAGTGTTGTACGATAAATACCGTAGAATAGCATACAAAAAGTTCTTATCCTAAAAATAACATTAATTAAAAAGTTAAAATACATATATTTTGGGGTTAATTAGTTAATATAAGTCTTATTTTTTGGGTAGAAATTTAAGGTTTACAGATTAGGGTTTGTAGTATAGAATTTAGAATATAAACTTAAAATAATAATATTTATGTCAAATTATTTATTATTCATTAAATGTATTTAGTATTTTACTTTTTAATTAATGAAGCTACTTGTTAAATTTTTTTTTATTTTATTTTTATTTTTATTTATTAAAATGAAGAAAACACATATTCAATCATTAAAATTTTCTATATAATATATATATTTTATTTTACTTGTGTTTAGTTAATAAAGTTAATTATGCCAAAATTCATTATTATAAATAAAATATATGAATAGTAAGTATTGAAGGTTCTATACATATATAACTAATTTTTATTTTTACATATTTTATGTAAATAATATATATTTATATCTATGTTCATCAGATTTTTATTTAGTATTGAACTAAAAAAATTTAAATTTGAAAAACAAATACTTATAATTTATATTCTTTATACTTTTGCTATCATTCAAATATATTTTTATTTTGTGCTGCATTTTATTTTGGTTACCATTCACAAAACGGCACTCAAACCAAACCGTACTATATTGTATGTTTGATTTACACCTCATAATCTGTTATTATCATTCAAAGTTAAAATCTCTCAAATAAAAAACTTCTCTCGTTCTTTCTTTGACTATTTCTTGTTTTTTTTTACCTTTTAATGGATAAAAACTTAATGAGAGATTCAAGAGAGATCTCCAATACAAATGCTCTTATTTTTAATAAATAATAAATGGATGATACAAGATGGGAGATAAATCAGAACTGGATTCGAATCAAAGAGGGGTAACGCTAGAGAGATGGATATAGAAAGAAAAGGACTTTGAGGAGGTTAGACTATTCTTATCAAACTTCACTTAAAAGGGTAATCGACGTAACAACATTTTAATGTTCTTTTAATTTATTTTTCAGACCGCAAAGCCCACTGTTCCTTTTATCTGCCAAACAACTTGGGATCTATTCGATTTGTTGTTCATTTAAATGTCACTCAAATAACTTTCACTGGTTTCTCCAAGTTTTCAACTACAGCGATTTGTTACGCATTAGTAACAATAAATAACGTGTTGCTATGTTTTAACTGAAACGCTATCTTGTTTTATATAAATAAGTGTATTATATAAATTTATCTTTAATGGAATCATCCCAATTAGATTAATGTCTACAGAGATGAAACAACTTTTACAAATGTCAATGTCTACTGTTTGATATTTGTTTTATATTAAAAACTATATGAGCACCGTTGGATTTTATAATTATCTGAAAGCGACGTTAACTGTAAATCGAAAGATCATCAGTGATCACATACAATATGTCAAAATCAAATGATCTTTATTTATTTTATTTATTTTTTTAAATATTACTTTCGGAAACATTGGATTATATGGTGAGAGAGTCGATTTAAGATAGAATTGAGACTAACCTTTTTGGCTCCATATCTGAACGATCTTCTCTTCTATCTCTCTTCTCTCTATCTTAAAAATCTCTCTCTCGTATTTCTTGAAGACATCCTTCTCTGTATTTGTTTTCTTCACAATTTTGTTTTCTAAAAAAACCCTAATAAAATTAATAATTTATAACTTCTTATTCCACTTTATGAGAATCAGCTGATCTGGTGGTATTAGAGAACCCCCTCGAAATCAGAACTTCTTTTTGCTTTTTGATGCTTCCCCATAGATTTTCCTAGGGAGTAGCCAAAGAAAATCACCTAAAACTTCTATTATTTTTCTTTCAGGTAACTACAAATCAAAATCCTCTTGATACCATGTCCCCTGTTTTTGATTATGTTTTATCTGACATCTTTTAAGTTTTACAACAGACTGACGAAGGATCAGTCACCAACCTGAGACTCTGGTTTGTTTTCATATATTTCAGGTACAATTCTTCATTATTGTTTGTTCAGTATGTTTGTCTTCTTAGTTGTTTTTTTAATCTTCAAGCCTCTCACTCATTTTCTTAGCTCAATGGCCCTCAGTCATTAAATTATATAGTCTACGAAAAAGCTGGAAATCTTGTTAGTACAAAGTTTAAAATGTGAGTTACTACCTGTAGTAATTAACAAATATTTACTATATCCACTAATTATGATATTTGATTTTTTATCTTGATTTTTTAAGTTTTGATAATTAATCCTTAAAACGTTGACCAAAAAAAAAATTAATCCTTAAAACATGCTCAATCCCCAATTGTGGTTCTTCACTTCTTCTTTTTCAGTAAAAGTTCAAAGCTTTTTCTATAGTATTTTTCACATAATAAGAAGAGAGTGAAAGATAAATCATTTGCTTTACTTTGAAACCAAATGATTAAACTAATCATCTAGCAGATGAAAATAACCTTTCTACACTGTAATGAGTACCTTTAAGCTCAGTTATTGAGTTTGTGTATGTTTATAACACAAGCAAGCTTTATATGTCCATCTATAAAAAACATTTGTTCATTTTTGCCCCAAAAAAAAGATTTGTTCATTAACTTCGTTTTCTTTAGTCTAGTACCCAGCTAAAGAAATTTACTACGAATTTTATTTTATCAATTACATAAAAATAGTAAGAATCCCATGAACCCAATATTTTGACAACATATGTAGTATGATTGATTAACTTTTTAATAATCATACCATACATGTATGTGTATGTATGGAATATAATATTAACACTAAATCACAATCGGAAAACCGTATATATATATAAAATATTGATCATCCACAACTCCACAGATCTAATATATTTTCCTAGTGAACTGTTTTTCTCTAAATGTTATAATATGTTTTTAGTAATCATATATGTTTGTTTGTTGATTATTTATTTATTTGTTTGTGTAGGTGAATTCCAGTGCATCGACCATGATAACTACCTAACCTGGAAAATTGTCAGTTTTACCCTTACACATCACCCAAAATGTCGAGAAGACCAGACCACCGACGTGGCATACTCACCACCGTGGCCGTAACAATTCTCCTCTCAGTTTTCCCGCCAAGCACCGAATCGACCGTTGAGAAGAAAGCTCTGTTTCGCTTCAAAAACCACCTTAACGACCCTCACGACGTTCTACGATCTTGGACACCCTCCGATTCGCCCTGCTCGTTTCACGGCGTCACGTGCGATCCACTCTCCGGCGAAGTCACGGGGATCTCTCTAGAGAACGCAAATCTCTCTGGCTCCATCTCTCCAGCGATCACATCTCTCACAAAACTCTCTACCTTGTCCCTCCCCTGTAACCTCATCTCGGGCCCGATCCCGCCGGAGATACTCAACTGCACAAACCTCAAAGTCCTCAACCTCACGTCCAATAAACTCTCCGGTGCGATCCTTGACTTCTCCCCTCTGAGGAAACTAGAGATCCTCGACGTCTCCGTGAACTTCTTAACCGGAGAGTTTCAGAGCTGGGTAGGGAACCTGAATCGGTTAGTTTCACTCGGTCTCGGAAGCAACAACTACGAAGAAGGAGAGATTCCCAAGAGTATCGGCGGTTTAAAGAAACTCACTTGGCTCTACTTAGCTAAATCCAACTTGACCGGACGCATTCCAGACTCCATCTTTGATCTGAACGCTCTCGACACTTTCGACATCTCCACGAACGCAATCTCTGGAGATTTTCCAGTCTCGTTAACGAGGCTGGAAAATCTCACCAAGATCGAGCTATACGAGAACAGATTAACCGGTGAAATCCCTCCAGGGATCAGAAACCTGACTCGTTTACGAGAGCTTGACGTCTCCTTGAACCAGCTGAGCGGCGCGTTACCTAGAGAACTCGGAGATCTAAAAGAGCTCCGAGTCTTTCACTGCCGTCAGAACAACTTCTCCGGCGAGTTCCCTTCCGGTTTCGGAGAAATGCGCTTCCTCACTTCCTTGTCGATCTACAGAAACAACTTCTCAGGTGAATTCCCGGCGAACATAGGCCGGTTCTCTCCCTTGAACACCGTCGATATATCCGAAAACCGGTTTACAGGTCCATTCCCTCGTTTCCTATGCCAAAACAATAAACTAGAGTTCTTACTCGCTCTACAGAATCAATTCTCCGGCGAGATTCCGACATCATACGGGGGCTGCAAGTCCCTCTCGAGGCTCAGGATTAACCAGAATCTTCTTACTGGTCATGTCCCTGAAGGTTTCTGGGCTCTCCCCCTTGCTAAGATGATCGATCTCAGCGATAACCGTCTCACCGGAGAGATCTCTTCTCAGATAGGACACTCAACTGAACTTAGCCAGCTGATTTTGCACAACAACAGATTTTCCGGCATGATCCCTCGCGAGGTTGGGAAACTGATCAACATAGAGAAGATTTATCTGAGCAACAACAGTCTTTCCGGCGAGATTCCTACAGAACTTGGAGACTTAAAACAGTTGTCTTCTTTGCATCTTGAAAACAATTCACTGACGGGATATATCCCTGTGGGATTGACAAAATGTATCAGACTTGTCGATCTGAATCTTGCCAAGAACTCTTTGACCGGAGAGATACCTAACAGTTTATATCAGATGGCTTCTTTAAACTCTTTGGACCTCTCAGGCAACGGGTTAACTGGAGAGATTCCTGCGACTCTGGTGAAGTTGAAGCTGAGTTTCATAGACTTGTCTGAGAATCAACTCTCGGGAAGAATACCACCGGATCTTTTAGCTGTGGGAGGATCCGCCGCGTTCTCACGCAATGAGAAGCTCTGCGTGGATAGCCAAAACGTCAAAACAAGTGAAGAATCTTCTCTGAGCTTATGCAGTGGGGACCGACACGTGCACAAGGAGCGTTCACTCGACGGAACGCTCTTGTTCTTGGCTCTTGCAGTTGCCATGGTAGTGCTAGTGACTGGTCTCTTCGCTCTGCGTTACAGAGTCGTGAAGATACGCGAGTTCGAAAGAGAAAATGGGGATTTCAACAAGGCGGATGCCAAGTGGAGAATGGCGTCGTTCCATCAAATGGAGCTAGACGCGGAGGAGATTTGTAAATTGGATGAAGATCAAGTGATTGGAGCTGGAAGTGCGGGAAAAGTGTACCGAGTTGATTTGAAAAAAGGCGGCGGTGGCACAGTAGCGGTTAAGTGGTTGAGGAGAGGAGGAGAAGAAGATGGCAACGGAGCAGAGGTCTCTGTTGCAGAAATGGAGATTCTTGGAAAGATCAGACACAGAAACGTGCTGAAGCTCTACGCTTGTCTTGTCGGAAGAGGTTCTCGCTATCTGGTGTTTGAGTTCATGGAGAATGGGAACTTGTATCAGGCTCTTCACCAGAATGATAAAAATAGATTACCAGAACTGGATTGGCACAAGAGGTACTCTTTGTTCTCTAATCTCTACTATCTAGTCTAAGTATGTATTCAAGAACTGATTATTTCGACCACTTTATGTCGAAAACAGGTATAAAATTGCGGTTGGAGCTGCTAAAGGAATTGCGTATTTGCATCATGATTGTTTCCCTCCGATCATTCATAGAGATATAAAGTCGAGCAACATTTTGCTTGACGGGGATTATGAATCGAAAATCGCGGATTTTGGAGTTGCAAAAGTTGCAGATAAGGGATATGAATGGAGCTGTGTTGCTGGAACTCATGGCTATATGGCTCCCGGTGAGTGTTTATTTGCAGTTTCAACTGTTTTTTTTTTTTTTTTACTTTAAACTGATTTGTTTTGGGATGACTGCAGAGCTGGCTTACTCCTTCAAAGCCACAGAGAAGAGTGATGTGTACAGCTTCGGTGTTGTTCTTCTAGAGCTAGCAACCGGTCTTCGGCCAGTGGAAGAAGAGTTTGGAGAGGGCAAAGACATTGTTGACTATGTCTTATTCAAAATTCAACAAGATAAGAAGAACCTTAGAAACGTCTTGGACAAGCATGTACTGTCGTGTTACGTAGAAGAAAGCATGATTAAGATTCTGAAAATGGGTCTTCTCTGCACTACAAAGCTCCCTAGTCTCAGACCAAACATGAGAGAGGTCGTGAGAAAGCTTGAAGACGCTGATCCATGCGTCTCCAACCCTCTAGACAGAACCGGAAAGATTACAGTATAGGTTTATCCAGTCAATAGAGACTAGTCACAAAAAGCTTCTCTGTAACTCGAGTAAAATAAAATACAATACAAAAAGTATGTCGTAAACATGGTTTGGTTCTTGTCAAAACTATCTTGTCAGTTAACAAGTTCGATTCCGGTGAGAGGAAGTCCTTCATGAAATTGTAAGGCAACATCTCCGACCACCTGTTGTATATTATATAACAGTTGAGTTTAGTAATAAATGATGAAAATGTAATAGAGTATCTTTCTTTTTAGATAGTTTATACCTTGGCCATGGACCTATATGAATACTCAGTAACTCCAGCGACATGAGGGTCATGATTACGTTTTTAAACTTCAAGATCGGATCATTTGGATCAAACGGCTCAGACCACGCCACGTCAGTCCCTAGGCCTCCAAGATGACCGGATTCCAGACTCTGGTAAGCTGATTCGTAGTTGACCAGACCGCCTCTAGCAATATTTACAAGAAGAGCACCCTGTAACAAACCAAAGATATATCATCACAAACTCTTGTATAAATCACACATGTCTGAATAATCTAATCTACCTTTTTCATTGAAGATATGAACTTCTTGTCCACGATTTCAGCCTGAGATAACCATGTTTAAACTATCAGTTACACAGACCAATGTATATATAAGCCAAGTGGTTTCAGTTTCACAACCAAAAGATATCTCTTTGCATATATAATGAAGAAGAAGTTGATGTTACCGTTTCTTTGCTCAGCCTCAAGCACACAACGACTATATCTGCTTTGCTAGCGAATGTGTAAATATCTTCATGGCTACCTTTCTCATCAACTAGACTGGCTGAAGATTATAAAGTTAACAAGTTACTAGAACTTCCTCATGATGAGTATTGTCAAAGCAAAAAGAGGAATAAACAGAGAGACCATACAGTCTGAGTCCACAGGCCAGCTTCTTTTGGTAGCTATCACTCTAGACCCAAACGGCTTCAACCGTTTAGCCAGCTCTATTCCAATGTTACCATACCCCAAGATAAACACCTACACAATAGATATCATACACAAAACTTTCATAAGGGACTCAAAGATAATAAAAAGCAGATGTAGAATCACACTGAGACTCACAGTTTTACCGAGAAGCGTTCCACCGGTCGGCTGTCCAAGAAATCTGCTTTGCACAGACATCTTCATTTCGTTCTGCAATAAAATATAAATGGATAAAGCAACCTTTACTTGGCGAGAGTGAGAGCTATACTAATATAGCCACACAGAAAAAATGAAAAAAAAAAATTAAAGCAACCTGTTTCTTAAGGAGGCCAAGCATTAGGTAAATAGCCATTTCAGAACAAGAGACTGCGTTTCCGTTACCCTCACTGGGGATTCTAGCGACCTTGATCCCATGTTTAGTAGCAGCATCAATGTCAACACCTTTTACATATAAATTACATGAACAAAAAAATGTAAGTGAACCGTCGCTTTCTTTAATTGAGGTGCAGTGATGCTCTTTGGATGAATATAAATCAAATACCGTCGAGACCAACACCGAACTGCATAAGAAGCTTCATGTTGCTGGCACGAGAGATAACATATGAATCCATTTGCATCAACATAGTCACACATATATCATAGTTCTTTATAACTTGAGGAACATCACGAAGATGGGCAACATCTGCCTATATGAACAAGAAAAAGACAGTAACATCATCTCAAACACAACAGGAACTACTAATCTAAAGTTGAGAACTTTAGTAATTGGTAGAAGAATTTTTTTTTTTTTTTTTAAACCTGGATAAAAGGGTAAGGCTGCAAGTAATCTCTAGTGAAGTTGTAGGAATCGGGAAAGTGAGGGCCGCAAAACAGAACACGAGTTACTTTCTTGTCTTCTTTCTCAACCATTGTCTTGGGTTTAACTAGTTCATTTTGGCTAACCAACAACAATAGAAGAAGAAGAAGAAAAAAGTGCAGTTTTGAGTGATTAACAAGAAGATACAGAGATCTAGCAATCACGCGCAAGAGACTGAGAAGTTTCATGGAACAACAGAGGATGAGTTGTGATATATCACCTGGAAATTGAAACCTGAGGAGAGTAGAAGAGGAGCGTAGCGAGAGTAGAGTTTTTGTTTCGAAACGCAGTCTTGGCGTTGGCGATACGATACATCGTCTTCGTCGCCACTCCCATCACATTCTTCCGTTTTACTTGAATCCAACTTTACAGAATTTTCATATGTTTCTCGTGTAAAATAGTTATTGCTGTTTAGCCCCAGCTTTTCATTTCCATTATGTTAAACCCCCTCTATTTCAGCTTTTTCAAAACCAAAAAAAAAGGTTTACATTTTTTGTCAAAAAGGATTTGTATTCTAATTTAGGCCAAAAATGGTAAATATGTCATATTAGACTAATTTCTATTTTGTACCATTTTTAATACTTTTTAGTATTTTAGAAAATAAATAAAATAGATAGTCTTACAAACAAAAAAAATTGGAAAAATAGTAAGTAGTGATGAAATACATGTATCAACTTAGTGATATTTCTTTTCAGTTATAAAAATGTTTAAATCATAATTTCATATTCTGTTTTACAGAAATTAGAATTAACATTCTACGAAGTAGAACATAAAATCTACTTTTTTCGTAGGATCTACTATGTTTATAATATATATTCTACGTAAATAATAATAATCTAAAAATATTTGGAAAACACATTTTGCGTTTAACCTATTATTCTAAAATTTGTAGAAATTAAAATATACACATTACTATAAATCTAAAAACTGTAGAAATCAGAATCTACACATTTACTGTAAATTTAAAACTAGTAGAAATTGATTTCAAATATGTTTGATGTATTCTACATATAGTAGAATACATATTTTATGGATAAAAATAATCAATTCTGAAAAATTTAAGAAAATATTTAGAAATATTCAGTTTCCTTATTTTTATTAATTTGATTTTATTTATTTCTTAAAAAAAACTCGATTTAAAAAATGTGATTTAAAAAATGATCGATTTAGAAAAGAAAAAAACGTGATTTAAAAAAAATCGATTCAGAAAAAAATCAATTTAGAAAAAATGTGATTTTAGAAAAAAAGAAGAAAAAAAAAGAGATTTTAAAAACCTTTTTGGATTTTTTTATTATTTTAATTAAAATTAGATTTTAATATTTAATAATTTTTTTTGTTAATTGTAATTTCGAATTTTAATTAAAATTAAGGATAGTCTTGCCATTTTGAAAATGCTAATAATAACATAAAGTATATGAGATTAGCCTAATAGAACATACTTATCATTTTATTGGCCTAAAAAACTATTTTCCCTTTATTTTTTGGTAAACGAAATATATCTCTTTAAGTTGAAACAAACTTATTCTTAGGACACTCTAACATACTGGAGTACTATATTTTGACTCTAATTGGAGATTACTTTTTTTTTTGTCAATTCACCTCTTTTTGTAACCCTGAATTGGAAATTTCTATTTTCTGCTTATTTGTTCGAAAATATCATTTATGTATTTAGAGTTATTCTGTTTAAAATTATAAAATATATTAGAAATAATTTAAATGCACATGAAAAATTAGTGTTTCTAGTTTCCAGGGCATCATTAACCTAAGGTTTGTAGATTCAAGGCAAGTCCAGAATTTAATTAAAAGTTTAATAAAATTTTTGTTTTTGACAATTTAGAATTTTATGTATGTTAATTCTTACACATTTAGGAGCCGAGAACCTGGTTATGTTTGTAGTGTAGCGATAGTGTTGTAATCTTTTTTTTTTTTTGATTAACCTGGAGAGACTTCCACCCCCAGGGGACAACCCCTCGGCACGAGACGGACCATTTGGTATTATAGGGAATTAGATACCCCAATTGTCTGGCCAGCGGTTCGAACCCGGGTGCGTATTGGGGCCGAAGCTCCCTCAACACCACCAGGCCAACCCCGCTGGTTTAGTGTTGTAATCTTTATCATAACACATTTAAGAAAACCACTATACCACATACTGACTGTGTTTTATGCTATTTGACTTACATGATCAGTTTTTGGCTTATAGACTCTACATGAGAAGTCCCATTCCAGCCAACCAAAACATTAGCCACATACTAATTGTGTTTTTGTATTCTAGTCACTGACGAACTGTTTTACCTTTTTAAATATAGACACCCCAGAAAGAAAATAAAGAACAAATAGAGACTTTGTTCCATTATTAAAACTGAAAATGCAGAATGCGAGAGTAAAAATTAAATATGTACAAGTTAAAGACTTTCTCAAATAAACAATTATTACACAACTTTGTCTACACAGGGCTAGCATCGCCGGAGCGAAGGTGATCCGACGAACGTTCACCGATGTTGTTGTTCATTGAACGTTCACCGATGTTGTTCTTTCCAAGAAACAACCGATCAAACGGTGATTTCATCGCTAGAAGCAAACCCTTGGGTGTACCGGCACGCACCTGGTCACCACTGCCACATGGAGACGTATTGATTGAACATGTCCGGTACGGAGGTGTTATGGAGAATGGTCTACGGTCTAACTGGCCATCTTGGTCATCAAACCGTTCATAGTAGAAATAGTTTCGATCAGTCTCTAGTCCACCGGTTCTGTACCCTCTCGCTGAACTCATCACCTGAGGTAACGCTACGTGGCTTTTTGAAAGGTTTGGGTTCACGAGATTACTGTGAATGTTTTGCGGTAACCTTAGCGTGAACCGGTCAAGATTCTCTGCATGTTGACCGGTCGAGTCAGAATTGGTGAATAGTCCGGCTAAATTCCATCCAGTAGACAGAGACCTACGCATACTCTGGTTACCGGTCAACGCCACCGAGTTGATTAGCCTCGCATCCGGAGAACTCAAAACCATCGTGCGGTTACCGGTTGAATCAGAACCGGGAGCATTATCGGCTAAACCGGGTATCTGGACAGAAACAGCAGATTCACCCGGTACAGGGACGAGATCGGCGCGGCAGAGAGGACATGTGGCATGAGACCGTAGCCAAGCGTCTACACAACCAGGATGGAACACGTGGCAACATTTAGGAATCAAACGCAGCGTTTCATCGTCTTCGAACTCGTTTAAGCAAACAGGACACTCAAGGGCTTCTTTGCCAATCTTGAGCGTCTTCACCGTTGAGTATCGGAACGTCGGAAATGTCTCAACGACCGACGCGTCGAGTCCACGAGCCCGTGGACGGCTCAGGGAAAGCCAGTTGCCGCCGACATCGAGGGGGTGTTGGTTGTTGCTGCCCATGCATCGTTCAAGAAACCTACGGATATAGATGGAGAAAAACCCGAGAGCGAAAAAGACGCTGACCAGGACGATCATGAGTATTGCCATGGTTGGGTCGAACCGAGAGCTTTCTCCATACATATCTGAACCGTTGTTAGTTTCAGCTGAAACTTGCAATGAGAAGAGCACGAGAAAGAGAAGTAGCCGTACACTTGAACCATGATGATGATGACCAATGATTGAACGGCTGAGGATGATTTTACTTAGGGTGTTCATGAGGACCAAGCTTTACCCGGTTTGGCTCTCTGGTCCATGCAACGCGCCTATGTTTTTATTCTGGAAGGACAGAGAAATATTAATCGGTGTGACTCAAAGGAAATTATATGATAAGATCATAAAAAATAAAGGAGAGGGAAAAAAGAAGAAGAGAAACTGCGATTTGGGGTTGCTCAATGGTTACAAAGGGCATTTGTGGTTGGTAGGTTGACTTTGAAGGTTTAACAATTGCTCTATTTAGAAGATGTTGCATCATAGCTAATTAATATGTTAGATATAACATTTTCGTATAAAGTATATGATATGATTGTGATTTTTCCATCAATAAGTTGGGATGTATTTATCAATGGAGCAACCGGTTAGTACAAATATGACCAACATTTGTTAATGTTCTGGTTGTGTAAAGGTCCGGTTTGTAATTGTATAATTCTATTTTCCAAAGCATTTCAGGCTTATCCCATTTTAAAGCTAATGTTTTTTTTGTTTCGCATTTTAAAATTTAACACGAACCATATGAGTGATAAACTTTTTTTTTTAACTACTTTAATGTCAGTAGTCCGTCCACATCAAATTTCAAATAATAATTATTTTTCTTACAAAGATTTTGTTGTATAGAAACAATGTTAACCTCTAAAAACCAGTGGTCGTGTGAGATGGTGGTTCTTTGGTTAAATATGATTTTTGAACTTGAGTTTTGCGCATATGCATTTTGCATCATGGGTTTATAACGCAATCGCGCACGAACAAAGTTGCACGTTGACTAACAAAATAAACTATGTGATCACTAATTTGGCTTTGCATCGTTCTCCATCCCGTGTCGTCGTCACGTCATTATCCAATTAGAGGTTATGTTCTTATACAATTAACTCTACTGGTAGGGGTGTCAAATGAGTTAATCCGTTCAATTCAGCTGAGCTCATAATGATCTCATGTCTTTCATGAATTAATTCAGCTCAACTTATTTATTATATAAGTTTCATATATAAATTTGAACTCATATTATCTAAATCGTAAGTTAAATGAGATAATTCACGATCAAATATAAAAAAATAAAAAATATGAAAATAATTAAAAATAAAAATAGATTTTTTATAATATTTAATTTAAAATTTATATATTAAAATATTAAAATCCAAAATTTTTATATTAAATACTGAATTAAGCCAATATCTAATCTAATAATATATTAAATCAAAGCTAAATCAATGATCCAAAAATTTATTCCACATAAGAGTTTTGAGATGATTTATCTACAAGCTATCTATTCAAGATATATATTCTGCATGAGAGTCTTAAAAATATTTTGTTTTATATTTTAGTTCTAAAGACATATAATATAAAAATTGGTATCAATATTCTTTATAGTTTTTGTATATTTAAAACTTTTTAGTTTTATATTTTAATTTTAGAAGATAAATATACATAATATAAATCAACTTTTTACATAAGAAAACAGAATTTATCTATATACTTTATTATAAAGTATCAAACGATCAAATTTATGAGTTAATTCATGTTCATTAAAACCGTTCATATAATTTGTGATCTAGTTTAAATTCGATCATTAAATTCATTTATTAAATGAACTTAAAAAATTAAAAATTATTCTCATAAAAAGTTGAGATGAACTAAGTCCTTTTATGAGTGATTCATTTTGAGACTCCTTTGAATCCATGCTCTTGTTGATTATCTTACGAAAATAGAAAGGTTTTTCGAGCCTCGATTTGATCATATCCGTATGGATGGATAATGATTGGAAAAGTATAGTGTTGACGAAAAAAGTATAGTGTTGACGAAAAGATGAATATATACTTTTAAAAGGCTCTATTTGGAATAATTAATTAAACTATATATAATACCGTCCAAGGTCGTTTTCAACTTTTTATAACAAAAATTGTATTACTAATTTTTATATTATCATCTTGACTAAATTTGTTATGTATAAATCAAGTGATTTCATGAGATTTGTATTTTCTTGTTTAAGTTGTAATATACTATACATATGCGTGTGTCTTCTAGTCTTCTATATTGACATATAGACTCGATTTGTTTAAACCAGGGAGAATGGATGTGAGTGCGGCTACGACACTTTGAGAAAGATGATAGTTCTTGTTATTATATAGCAACTCCGTTAGAGGGTTTCAAGAAGAGTTTTTACCATTAAAAAAAAATTAATAAAACTGGTGGAAAGATAAAAAAAAAAAGTTTTCATCCGAGAACTTTTAAAAACCTCTTAAAATCTTCAGAATATATGTTATTTACTCAGTATTTCAACATATTTTAAGAAATTGAAATATAAATTAATAATTATATTAATAATTTTCTTTTTAAAAACTTTTAACGTTTCTAACGAATGGAGCTGTTCTAAGTCTTACTAAGAGGTTTATATCTTCTTATTATTAAAAGAGAAACAAAATATCAGAATAACCTTAAAATGGTATCTTATTTACATGAATGCCATTATGCTGATGTGTCGTATTCACAGAGCTTTTCAGACCATTTTTGAAAACACCCATATCCATCTAAGTTATTTACAGAAAATACCATTGGACTGTCTTAAATATATAATAACATAGTGTTCCTTAAAAACATGTATATAACATAGTTACATACCACTAACGTATATTGGCACACATCATATTTCATACATTATTTAACATCTACTTATTTTTAACATACTCTTATTTGTCGGTATAAAATATGAGATTGCTAAAAAAATCTAAGATGTACCGGTATCACCATTTGGTTTTGGAATTTGAAGAATAATATTTGAATTTAGTTGAAAATAAAAGAAAATGTATATATGTTATGATAGAAAAAAAATTTCACTATATTCTAATTAATTTGTAGATTTCTAAACCTGCAAATTCATTCCTCCATATTTATATATTGATATATGTGTTTCACATTAATATATTTGATGATTTAAATTTATATTTTCACTTTGATATTGCATAGTCCTGTATTTTGAATATTTGTGTGTTACAATAGCAATATTTGGTTTTTAAATTATTTATTTTGTTTTTGTACGTATTCGACAGATGATTCAATCTTTTTTTAACTAAAAGTAATTACAAAGAATCATATTTTTTTGCTTGGTATGTATTTCAAAAAAAAATGTTCATATTTTTTATTGGTACATATTTTAAAGTGATATATTCAAAATAATACGGGATTATGGCAAGAAATCCGTAATCATGGATTTCATCTTTTTGACTTTCCGAATTATATTCTCAATTACATATACAAAATAAGGAAAGTTGAATGTCCTCTTGGTCTCCGCACTAAATTACAAAGAATCATATCTTTTTGCTTGGTATGTATTTCAAAAAAAAATGTTCATATTTTTTTATTGGTACATGTTTTAAAGTGATATATTCAAAATAATACGGGATTATGGCAAGAAATCCGTAATCATAGATTTCATCTTTTTGACCTTCCGAATTATGTTCTCAATTACATATACAAAATAAAGGAAAGTTGAATGTCCTCTTGGTCTCCACACTAATTTAGTTCTAAATTTATTTCTTAATTTTTAAAAATAAGGCAAATAAAGATAGGAGATGCCAGTTATATGTATATTATACCAATTAGCGTTAAAATTAATATGGTATTAGTATTATACGTGATTAGATTTGTTTTTTAAATGAATGTGACATTCCATATCCTTAATTGCATATCAATTGATTGACCTAACATTTGTATTTGTGAAGTTTCAAAATTACCTAAATTTTGTCTAACTTTTAAGGCCTTCAATCGGTGACGGTCAATTAGTTTGTTTAGTTGATATATTCCATATGCAATTATCATTTAAGACGTTAAACTTTAGTCCTTATATAAATACAAGACAAGGACAACTTCAAAGATATCATCTTTTTAGAGTTTTATTTCTCATTTCATTTTTATTAAAAATTTAAATGATAATTATACATATATTCTAAATATAAGTTCAAATAAATAATAATAAAAATTCAAAAAAATTATATTTATTATTTATACCTTCTATCAGTTTTCTTTTCAAACATTTTAAAAAGTTTATTTCAAAATTCAAAAATCCCTTTAAATATTTTTTAAAGTTAATATTTTAAAATCCAGTTTAATTCCATACTTTATAATTAATATAAAATTATGTCATTGTCTCTTTTTCCCCTTACTGTTACACTACCACACTATATATATTAAGAAATATTAAATATTAAGCTTTAAAAAGAATTTACCCCCCGCAAGGTGCGGATCTCATCCTAGTGCTTGGTATAATGTAGGTCAGGGCATTCGGGCTTTCAATCGAGTTTCAGTTTTATCCAATCGGTTTTGAATATTCAAGTTTATCAAAATCAGCGTTTCAGATTATTTGAAAGTTCGGTTCGGAACGGTCTGGATTCTATCAGGTTCGGGTTGGGATTACTAAATCTTCAAAGGACCGGTAAAATCCAATGTACTTTCGAGTTCGAATCTCAATCGGTTTTTCGGTTTAAAATACCTGATTTGTACCTACTTTGTAACCGAAACACAAGTAAAATCGGTTTTCCGGATTTAAAAATACCTGGTTGAACCTTTTTTGTAACCAAAACATAAGTAAAATCGATTCAAAAATAGTAAAGAAACATCAACCGTGATCATTCAAAATCAAACGAAAAAACGTATTTATTGATTAAAAAGAAAGAAAACCAAATAAATAAAAACATAAAACGCAAAATCAAGTTCTCATGAAATGAGAAACATTGTTTAACGAAAACAAAATCTAAATCTAAATTTCAAGATTCAACATCCACCTTCAACCATCAACTTTCATGTAATAGAACCACCAATCTTCATATAATACATAAGTATTTTAAATGTTCAATATATCTTAATATATTTCGAATACATATTCGTAGTTGAGATCATATTTAGTACAAGTTCTTTTTTGGGTTTAAATGTTTCGGATTATATGGATATCTATTTAGATTCAGGTTTGGTCCAAACAAAACCCATAACCCAAATTACCATAAAACAAGATCCATTCGATATTTATGTCGGATTCAGATCGATTCGGATTCATTTATATCGGATCGGCTTCGGTTCGAATTTCTGGGTTCGCTTTATTTACCTAGTCCTAGTATAATGTGAACGCCAAAATGTTTCGTAAAAATATTTTTGGCTGGTTGATAAAAAGGATAATTATTAATTTCGTTTACTAATACATGTATTGAATATATAAACTATAGACATGATGATATATTATAAAAATGACAAGGTTTCAACGTAGTTATCCACCACCGCAAACACTATTTAGCAAGATATTAAGAACATAAAAACCTATATAAATAATTTATGATTAATTTCATACAGATAGGAAATATCATCGCGAACTTGGTGGCGTTTGTCCCGATCAAACTAGAGATTATTACTCAAATAACCTTAGAAAGTTACATAATTACGAAAACACCTCTTTTAAATTTAATAATTATTAAATCTGCTCAAACTTTTTTTTTGTCTACAATATTTCATTTAACAGCCCAAAATACATGTTTACAAATGAGACGGGTAACATGTACCCTCTTTTGAGCAGACCTGTTAGATTATACGTGAATAAGTTAGCTTTGTGTAAGATATATGTTATTTTCGTTTTGACTTCAAATCATACCTTTCCAAGGAACTGATTTTGGTTCTGGTCCCTGATCCTCTTCATTGTCTATACCATCTTCCTCCTCCTTCTGCTTTCTGTAGAGGTCCACATTCCTCCCACCGAAAGCGACATAAAGCTACAACCAGACACAATCAAGTCTAACTGACATGAACAACTCAACGTCACCGTCTTCTTTGATTTCTATAGGAGGTGTTGTGTAGTCTCCTGGTTCAGTCCTCCAGTTAGGGAACTTATATGTCAACAGAACCGGTTCCGTTGGTAGCAAAAGCAGATCAAGCTTGTATCTTTCTCTCACCGGAGCAAGAAGAGAGCTGTAACTTTCGTTTTATCTAAAAACAACATCGTACTTCACCTTGGCCTGGTCAAAGTTGAATCTCCAGGATCTTTACCTTTGTCTTTTCCAGTCTCCAACAACAAGTCTTACGAGATGTCCCATTTTCTATTTTTATCGGAGAAAAAAAATTGTTAGGTTATCAGTAATCAGTGTTTTAGTTTCCAAAGTTACATAACTTCACAAGCGGATCTTCGATACCTTCCCTAGCAAGCGAAAACGATCTATGCAGTTATGCCAAAATCGGCTAAATCTATTATCCATTATTAATATCCCACATCGTTTGGGATAAGTGTCTTTGGGCAATATATAAGTGTATGGGCAATCCTCCACTCTTGAGCTAGCTTTTGGATGTGAGTTAGTCCCTTCACTAATATGGTATCAGAACCCCAGGTTAAACCCAGCAAGATGATTTCCCCTATAAATAGTTGTCTACCTATGTAACCTATAAAAATGGTCCATCTTGCTGTGGTATGTCCGAGATGTTGGGCTTGGACTGTTTCCGATTGGACCGTTTTCCACCCACGTCTCGAGAGGGGCTATTAATATCCCACATCGTTTGGGATAAGTGTCCTTGGACAATATATAAGTGTATGGGCAATCCTCCACTCTTGAGCTAGCTTTCGGGTGTGAGTTAGGCCCATCACTAATGGAGTATACAAACTTTATCATATCAAAGTCTATCAACTTTTTTTGTTACAAAAAGGTTGATACATGTTCTAAAATGCGGGTGATGCGGCCGCTTTGCAGCGGTAAAACGCTCTACGTTCCCTGGCCGCTGCGGTTATGCCAAATCGGCTAATTTTACGGAGCCACTAAAAAACTTAGTTTTTTGTTCCTTTAGAGGTCAAAATCCATTTTGTTATACTGTATTTGGATTTAGTTATTAAACAAATTAATATATGCAAGAAACAATATATTTGAAAATTATTTTGTATCAAATTTATATTCAATTCTGGCCCGTCAACTTTTAGAGTCGTATTTCCTTTTAGCAATTGTTTTCTACGTTTATTCATTTAAAAATATTCTTTTTATATACAAAAATCTAAGATATATCAAATTTTATACATGTATCATTGGGAATGTTAAGTCTTTATGCTATCATATTATCTTTTAGCATAAATATTTTATATTTATGAAAATAAAATTATAAATTTATCAATTTAATATAATTTATCATCTTTAATTCAATATAATATTTTATTTAACATGAATTATTATTATTATTATAAAATAGATAAAAATAAGATATAATTTTGTGTTTTGGTTTATAAACAAACAATGAATATATATTAATGCATAATAATAGTTCATTGCTACAAAATTAATTAAAATATTTACATAAACTTCCTGAAAATTAAGATATTGCTAAAATATTTTCAACAAATTTGTTAGAATATATAGTTAGAATGAAAAGATATCATGATTAAAATAGTTACAAAGATTTTATATTATTAGCTTTGATGAAATACATGTTAATTTTTATACATGTATTATTACCAACATATTATATTTTGAACATAAATACTTCTGAAAATAAAATATATAAAATATATATAAATTTAATAATTTAATATAATTTATTATATTTAGTTTAATATAATAATTTTCTCTTAATATGATTTATTATTATTATATAATAGATAAAATAAGATAAAACTTTATTCTTCATTTTATAAAATATATTAATGTATAATAATGTTTTAAAACTAATTACGAATTATTAAAGTATTACATAGAACTTTTGAAAAATTAAGATCTGGTTAAAAATTTTAAAAAATATTTACATAGAATTCAAATATGTGTTTGTTAACTAATACAAATTTATAGGAGTCGATTGTTATATTACGAATGATATATTATTGAGCCATATTTTTAGTAATAAATTAATGAAAACTGATTTTTAGTTATGGTCCATTTTTTTAAAAAATCACAAATTGATCGATGTTGTAATTTCTGTTTTAGTATGTAAGATGGTGGTTGCCAATATTAATTCACATGACATAAAATTGAGGGTAAATGAAAATAGAGAAGGTATCTACTATATTAATTTAGGGTCTGTTTTTTTATCTATCGATTAAGGTTGTTAGACACTTTTGGACCTTTTTTAGAATTAGATAATCCTAACAACCAAACACCTAAAATATTTCGATTATTTGAATTACATCTACTATATTATATTCGATTTTGTATTATGTTTAGATGAGATTCTTTACTCTAGAATCTAATAATCCTATCATCCAAACACTTTCAATATTACGATCATTTGTATTATTTCCACTTTTTGAACATTCTCTAAACTCTGATAAACCTATCATCCAATCATTTAAAATATCACAATCAAATTACATACCTTATACTAAATCAACTATATAATTTGCTTCTCTTGCCAGTTTCCACGTTCTGCATCTCCCACCAACTCAGTTCATATTTTGACTGCTACACCAATTCTAGTCATATTGTGACTACTTTCATCACTCAATAAGTTGTCATTGCACTCATAAATCTCCACCTGCCACACCAACTCATTTCATATTTATAAAACTTTCATCATTCCAAAATTGACACAACGTATATAATTACATGACTTTTCTGCAATGCACCAATCCATTGAGTAATCAGTACAAAGAAGATTTTTAATCATAAGCCACAACCTCATCTATGTTCACTTCATTTCACGATACTTATATGTATCAATAAAACAAAATCATTTATATTTCTTTTATAAATGATTAAAAATCTTCTAATGTGAAAGTAGAAGATTAATTTTTGAATGATTAATTTAAATATATATAAATATTTTATAAATGATACTTCTTTTATATATATAAATATTTTAAAAATAATGTTCATTTGTACTTTTTGATAATTATACAGTTTTATATCAAATTTTATTAATTTTATACAAACTAATTTAATATATTTTAACCAAAATAAATAGATAAAAATATTTAACATTATGTTTTAAATATATACATATCTATTTTAAGTATAATTTAAAATAAATAATTTTTATTTTATCTTAGTTTTATATTTAAAATATTTTAAAATTTAAAATTTTGTTTAGAAAAACACCTTTTTTGTCATGGTAGAGGAAAACAACTAATCTAAACTATTAATGCCGAAGTATAAATAGTATTTACCCCTTAGAGTTGCACAAAAATTACATAATCATGCCACTATCATCAAAACGACGTAGTTTTATTTATTTCTTTTAAACTTTTGTTGCTCTAAATTGGGCTTACGAATTGTTAATGGCCGTGATTATTAATGTTAAATTTTGAATTTTACCAAACCCAACACAGAAAATCAAAACGTGTTGTTTCAAAATCTACTGACCCCTTTGCAAACCAATCCATTCAAATACAATTACAAAATGTTCTTCGTATCAAAAAATTTCTACACCATTATACACGTTTTGTATTACATATGCATGATATAAACAGAGTATAATATTCTTTATGACTATGTTGACCAACATTTTGTATAATAATTTTATAAATGTACAGTTTGATATTTTTATGGTTTAGATTTTGGTTCGCAATATCAAATATTTATTATTGTTTGTCAATTTGTTATATTTTTGTATGCGTATAATATGCTCCTTAAATATCGTATTATTTTAGATTTTGCATATAAAATTGTACCTAATTAAACTTTTTTCCTTCAATATATTTGCATGATAACATTTTAATTTTGAAAAATTACATAAAATTTTTAAAATCATTAAATTGAAAACTACATAAAATTTTGAAACATTGTCGTATAACTAAAAATTATATAATTATAAATAAAAATAAATAATATTTTATAAAATTTAAAATATTATTATAGTTTTATTTCTACTATTATATTATTTATTGTTATAATGATGATTTACGAGTTAAACCTATATATTCCAAAATAAAATTAAATAATACTTTAAAAATGGTAAAATATTATTATATTTCTATTTATATTGTTGTATTACTCATTTTTAAGTTAACGATAATTCACCTTAATTTATATATATATATTATATCTGTGTGTATACACAAATGAACAACTAAAACAAATGAAAATTTAAAACAAATAATGCAGTTGATGCTTATAAACTATAAATTCATATTAAATACTGGTAAGTGGTAAAATATATACATTAAGAAAATTTAGACAATTAACAAATTTTTTCTGTTTCTTTCGCGGACAAATTTTTTCTACTGGGCTTCGCATATACTTTTCCTTTCAAACTTTAACAAATCGGGCCTATTTGTGTGGATGGAGTTTCGTAAAACAATTTTCATAACAACTTTTTTGTACATTTCCATTAATTTTTAATTTTTTAAAATCCTGTAATTAAAAATTTAAAATATTTAAACTTACATAACTAACTTATAATAAAATTGAGTTAAAAAATCCAAAATAATATATTGATACTAATAAAATGGATATTTATATATTTTAAAATTTTATAATCAGATACTCAACAAACCGAACGAAATACACCAATATCAAAAATCAACAAATATGAAAGCCATCAAATTTATGTTTAACATTTAATCATTCCAAACATACATCCGCACGGGCGCGCGGGTCCAAAATCTAGTTGATATTAATACTGGTATCTATTTCATTCATGGGACTTATAAAAATTTAAATATTGATTTGTACTTCTGATTGTTAAACATGAATTTTAACGTGTTGTCAATATAAAATTAATTTCAGCGATACAGTTCATCTTTAAAATTTTACCAAACAATGTTTAAGACACTGTCGAAATCTTAACAGTAGTCGATATTCTCATCGTAGATAATGTTTTCAAAAAATATATGGTATAAGTAGTTAAGATTTGGTAAATATCTCAAATATATACTGTTTTAAAATATCCTATCAAAACAGAAAAATAATTACACTGCTAGTTTAATCATTAAAACGATTATATTTATAAACTTTTATTTGAAAAGTTATTTTTAGTAAGTAAAATAAAATACTATTAATTTAATTGTTTGGTTAAGTAATGGAATAGATTAACACATATGGAAAATTTTGAAAAATGCCACCAAATGAGATTATAT
>NC_079517.1:11940917-11976255 GCF_000801105.2 Raphanus sativus
AACATAAATACTTCTGAAAATAAAATATATAAAATATATATAAATTTAGTAATTTAATACAATTTATTATATTAAGTTTAATATAATAATTTTCTCTTAATATGATTGATTTATTATTATATAATAGATAAAATAAGATAAATCTTTATTCTTCATTTTTACAAAATATATTAATGTATAATAATGTTTAAAACTAATTACGGATTATTAAAAATATTTACATAGAATTTTGAAAAAATTAAGATCTGGTAAAAAATTAAAAAATATTTACATAGAATTCAAATATGTGTTTGTTAACTAATACGAATTTATAAGAGTCGATTGTTATATTACGAATGATATACTATTGAGCCATATTTTTAGTAATAAATTAATAAAAAACTGATTTTTAGTTATTGTCTATTTTTAAAAAAATCACAAATTGATCGATGTTGTAACTTCTATTTTAGTATGTAAGATGGTGGTTGCCAATATTAATTCACATGACATAAAATTGAGGGTAAAATGAAAAATAGAGAAGGTATTGATATTAATATTGGTATCTATTTCATTCATGGGACTTATAAAAATTTAAATATTGATTTGTACTTCTGATAGTTAAACATGAATTTTAACGTGTTGTCAATATAAATTAATTTCAGCCATACAGTTCATCTTTAAAATTTTACCAAACAATATTTAAGACACTGTCGAAATCTTAACAGTAGTCGATATTCTCATCGTAGATAATGTTTTCAAAAAATATATATTATAAGTAGTTAAGATTGGTAAATATCTCAAATATATACTGTTTTAAAATATCCTATCAAAACAGAAAAATAATTACACTGCTAGTTTAATCATTAAAACGATTATATTTATAAACTTTTATTTGAATAAGTAAAATAAAATACTATTAATTTAATTGTTTGGTTAAGTAATGGAATAGATTAACATATTAAGAGTATGTGTAATTGTCAATAATAGCACAACAATATTAAAAGTAGAAGATTGCATATCAAATACCATATGCTAATGCTAGATTTACATCTAGTGAAAGAAAAATATTTTAATAAATATTCTTTAATGGCATAGTTTTTAAATAAATGTTCATATCAATGTCATAGCTTCCACCGAATAGTTCAATTATGATCATTTCGTATAATCAATAAGATAATAAATTGGGAGTCTAAATATATGAAATGCTACAATTTAGCCGTTAATGATATATTATTAGATTTGTGGTCAGTAAGAATTATTTAATCATTAATGAAGATGTTAGATTAAATAAAGATATATTGTTGGGATATTATGAAGATAACAAAAGTATGCGATGAATAAATTTATTTGAAATTGTCAGATTTAAATATCACACGTGAAGTAAAATCATGACTTATTTTTTAATATAATAGATTGTACAGTGTTTTAAAACACAATATAGGCGCCCGTCTAGGTGGTGTATAGGCGATATACGGTAATTGACCGTACTGTTTTCATGTTATACAGTAGTTTATGCGGATTTATATAATTCGGGTGCATAATAATGTTTAGACGGACATTATGCACTCTACGCGGACGTCTAAACTAATTGTAAGCATTAATATTAAAAAAAAAATTATTAATACTATTATTATAGCGCCTAGCTGTATAGGCATAAACTATTTAAAAACTATTAATTTCCTAAATAAATACCGTTATGATATTTTGTTGATTTAGTTTGGATTTTTTAGATCGGGTAAAACGTCTATCCCTAAGATTAAGTTACCATTATGCCACTCGCTAAAAAAAAATCTTCTCTACTGTTGGGTCTCGAGAAGTGGTGACCACATCAGATGTATTCCGCCACTAGACCACACTAATTCTTTTGTATTTATTACTATACAAACTAGATTTAATATCTAAAACTAGGCGCACCTGTTTTATTCACTTGGGGCTAGGCCCAATCCAATTTGTATAACGCCTAGCAAAATTTTGAACAGGAGAATTAATATATATTGTAATTATATTAATTCCAAATTGAAAACAAACTTGATTGATGATATTGATATGTAATAAAAAAAAACAAACCAAAATGGATGAAAAAGACAACACTTGAACAGCTGTCGTCTTTATTTTGAGGAATATGCCATGATCAATAGATCTGTAATAAGGTGGCCGGCGGTCATTAAATTTGAACTTAGTTCCAATGATTTTATAGAACGTATTCCCTCCCTTTATTTTAGGTAAAATACATATATTCACAATGTTAGTCTTTTGTTTTAAAATATATGTTTAACTATATATTAACTAAAAACTATTTAACAAATTTCATGTCATGTTTGATGTTTGTCACAGATTGCTGGACTATGGTGAAGGTGGTTTTAAAACCCGAAGAAAAGTCTGCATCTGTAATATACCTGGTAAATATTCAAAGATGCAAAAAAAGATTCAGCACTGTTAGAACCCTGAATTCAAAGATACAAAAGTTGAAAATCTCGCATGTAGTGTGCGAAAGTAGTCGACCCAAGTTGTGCACATAAACGCAGAATTCTCAATTCAGTTTGCACAGTTTTAATTGAGTGTTATCTTGATGACAAAAAGATATTTAACCATTTGTTTTCCTTTGATGTCACTGATTAAAGGTGAAACTATATTCATTTTCATCGTTTAAAATTCAAATCTTGATTTGAGTTGTTAGGCTAATGGTCTAATGTTCTTATTTCACCAAGGGTTGCTGTACTGATTCGAACTTCCATGTTAAGAAACGTTTTAAATGGGTATAATATACCTAAGAGACTAGTATGCATGAAACTTAAAAAAAAAAAATTAAATGAAACTTAAAATCTTTGCAGATCATTTTACAGACTGCGGAAAACCGTAATAATATAAAGGTAGATAATCAGACTGAGAAAATAAATAAAAGTTGAAAGCATCAATATCTTCAAATTTCTCTTTTTAAAAAATTAAATATATGCGTGCCATAATCCGACGAAGATATGACTCACGATATGAAATATATATTAAACTAAATAGTTGTTGTTAAATTTTAATCAATAGAAATCAAGACGTATAATCTATCTTATTAAAACAGAAACATTACAACTTCTTCTAGGTAGATTTTAAAGTTGGACCTTATGTAGTTAATGTTATATTAATCTACTTATTATTAGACATGTCTTTTTATAAATAATTAATATCAACTATTACCATAGTTTTTTACTTCTTACCTTATTATTATATCTACTGTGCATGTTTCCTTATATTGCATACATTAGACATGTTTTTTTATAAATAATTAATATCAACCATTACTATAGTTTTTCAATTCTTACCTTATTATTATATCCACATGTTTCTTTATATTGCATACATTTTACTATAAGTTAGATACATCCACTAACATATTATACTATAAGATAGATTATTAATAATACATCTACTAACATATAATACTATACGACATATTACTAATAATACAATATATTGTATGTATTCATTAACTTACATCTATCAATATTAGCAATACTATGAAGACGACTAACTTTATACTTTGAATCTATAAACCATAATATTCTAATTTATAACAAAAATGATATTACTGTTACAAATTAGTTTTTATAAAAATTATTTATAGCAACAATTTGTTATATAAGATAAATTTAATCAAAAACCAAATTTTTTTTTTATTTCTTTTCCTGTTCAGAAAAAAACCTATAAATATATACCATTAAGTTAGCCAAAAATCTTCCGAATAAATAGTAAATCTCACCAACCCAACAAAATGAATTAAAAATATAACAAAAGATATTATGTTTGGAATTTAGCTTACTGGGTCGGGATAAATCTGTTCATTTCATGTATGAGTTCTTTGAGTCTCAACATTTGGATTTAAGTAGGTATTTGAAATTTTTTAGTCCGGATTGATTTTTTTTGTATCCGGGTTATTTTAAATTTTTATATTATAAACCTTAAATAATATACAACATGTATATAAAATATGTGAATCAAAAATAAACCCGCGCAGACGCGCGGATCATGATCTAGTGTAACTTATAAGGACATGAGAAATGCAGAAGAGTGTGCATCTAACTAAATACGACAAAGAAATTCTTAGCGACGTTATTTGCGTATGTCGCCGAATAAATCAAGAATTAGTTTGTTAAACTGTAGTGCCCTAGATTGTTTTTTGTTCAATCATAGTTTAGTTCAAGTTGAACACGAATCTTATAAAACTGCATAAAGAGAATCTTTATTAACATAAAATTATCACACTCTCCAAAAAAAAACATCTTCGTTCTTAGTAAAGAGTACATTGATATTGTACATAAATACTCTCTCCGTATCTATATATATATTACATTTTAAATTTCGTTACTATTCTGTAAAATTGGTATTACTACTAAACAATAACTATCGTATTATACTGAAAACACCATATACTGAAGGAGAACATTTTCGAAATAAACAAGAGAAGAAATCAGTCTTTGGAAACCACTATATGAACTACTACATAATAACTCAACCAATTTGAATAAAAACCATTTTTTTTGAATAAAAACCATTTATTTATAGAGAATAGATTCATCATGGATTTGATAAGTGTAATCAATGTTGTAGCCCTTTGTTGGGCTTCTGGTTTTGTTTATAATAATATACCAGACGGAAAAAAAGGAATCAAATGCTAGTATAGACCACTTGGGGTCCAAAAAATCTGGATTAGACCCATCTCTTTTCCTTTTTATTTTGCATTTAAATTTAAATAGAAATCTAAGTAAAATTACTAAAAAATCTAAGGACTTAAACATATTTACTAAGTTGTGCCATTTTTATCCGACCCAGAATCCGATCCACCCGAAACCCGACCCACCCGAAACCCGACCCAATTAACCCTAAATCTTCTTCTTCTTCTTCTTCTTCTCCCCCTTTCTTCTTCATCAATGGTTCTTGGTCTTTAAAATCAAATCAAAAAATTTCTTCAACTATCCGGCAATTTTCTCTTTTATTTCTCAAATTGATCAATCCATAGTCATATTTAATCAATTATAACTTACCCAGAATCAAATTTCATGTTTTACGTATTAGATTCAAAATAAAGAAGAACGTGGAGTATTACTAGTACAACTAGTACAATTCGAATTAGTACAACTGGTACAACTAAAACAAGTATAACTAGTACAAATGGTTTGAGTATAACCGATATAACTGGTACAAATACAACGCGTATAACTAGTACAAATTTACAATTGATATGGTGATATTTGGTTTTTGTTCTCAGCGTTTTAATGATGCTATAGAAGATGATGATGCAGAACTAATGAAAATATTGGTCTAATCATCATGCCTATATGTGTCAACATATGTTAAAAGTTTGTTTTCTATAATATTTAATTTAGATAATGATTTTATTTTACTAGTTGTACTATTTTTTAAAAAAATACATCTTCACTTTTAGCTCTCGAAGCCTAAAAAACCAACTGCAAAGCTTAGAAAAAGTTATAGTAGGTTCAGATATGTTTTGTAATATCCTATAAGACAGCTAGAATAAGTATATCCTGTATAATTAGTAAAACTGAAAAGCGTAAAACTAGTACAACTCTGTAACTAATATGGTTATATTGGTTTTTCAGCGTATGAATGATGCGAGAAAAGATAATTATGTATAACAAATGAGATAAGTTATTCTAATCTTTCCTCTCATGCATGTATCAAAATACGTGAATATTTTGTTGTATATAATATTCATTTAGATAGTAATTTATTTAATTGGTTGTACTACTTGTACAAGTTGTAGTGTGGGGTCTGAAAAATTGCAATATAAGAAGATTTAAAAGAGTATACTGCGAAAATGATATAGAAACCCTCACGGATTTGAAAGTGATGTATAGGCTTCATGTTTGGTGTTTATACTATGATAATAATAGTTCAACTTGTGCATCTGGTTTAACTATAATAGTAGTACCAATGTTTCGATATTACATATCGATGTTAGTTCTATTTTTGTATTTGACTTCAAATAGTTTTTATTCTAGTTGTACCAGTTGTACTATTTACGAAAAAAATTATCTTCATTTTTTTGCTTTCCAAGCCAAAGAAGTCAACTGTCGAACTGAAAAATGTTATAGTAGAAAAAGATTGGAAGAGTATACTCCAAAATATGATACAAAAGCCATCATGAGTTTAAAATGATACATAAGCATTCATGCTTGGTGTTTGAACTATGATAATAATAGTCATTAGTGGCGGATTTAGAAAATTGTAAACACTATTAAAAAATCATGTATTTAGATACAACTAGTACAACTACTTGATTTAGTAATCAACCATAATATTTAAAACATGATACACGTTTAAAACATGATGCATAATACAAAATGAAATAACATAGTTGTACTAGTATTCGAGTTGTACCGGTTTGTACATAGTTATACTAGCTTTTGAGTTGTACCGATTTGTACATAGTTATAGTAGTTTTTCAGTTGTACCGGTTTGTACATAGTTGTACTTTGGCAGTGAAATCGAAAATTATTAGTTATACCACATAAAATTTAAACTTACCTCAGTTGTACCACTTCTTTATGTGTACATGCATTTGCCCCAATAAAATTAAATCATCAATTTTGTTAAAATATATTTCATGTATGTTTTCCAAAAATTATGTGGACAAAGAAGTTAACAAACCTTAAAAGTATAAGATAAAACATGCAAACATATGTGATTGTGTTATAATTGCCAAAAAAAAAACAAAAACAAATTACAAATAAAAAGGAACCTATCTAAACACTTACCAATTTGGACAGTTGATTGTTTTTTTATATGTACTACCCAATGGAATATTTAAATTTTAGAACCTGAATAGTTGTCCTAGTTATACTAGTATTACTGATGTGTTCAACCACAATAATTAAAATATGATACACATTTAAAACGTGGTGAACATTTAAAACAATATTAAATAAAATAACAAGTAGTTGTACTAATTTTTTAGTTGTACATTCTGTACATAGTTGTACTAGTTTGTGAGTTGTACTCGTTTGTGCATAGTTATACTTTTGACGGTGAAATCGAAAAATATTAGTTGTACCACATAATAAATATATTTACCTCAGTTGTACCACTTATTTATATGTACACAGCTTTGCCAAGTTACAATGAAATCATCAATTCCATAAAACTACATTTAATGTATGTTTTTCATAAATTATGTAGACAAACAAGTTAACAAACCTTAAAAGTATAAGGTAGATCATGTAAACTTATGTTTGGTGTAAGAATTGCCAAAAACAAATAAAAAAGAAACAAAAATCATTAAAAATATGGAATCTATCTAAACACTTATTAGTTTGGCCATTTGATTGTTTTCCATATGGAATACCGAATTGATTTTGTCAATTTCTGGGATGTCAAAGTTGTATCAGTTGTACCAGTAATACTCGTTTAATATTTAATAGATTTTATACCAAATGCTTTATATGTTTAGTTTCAGGAGTTGTACCAATATTTTCACATTATAACTTTGTAAAAATATTTTTGATTTTTATTTTTGATAATAGTATGGTCAATCTAATTAACAAACCTTAAAACTATAAAGTATTTTATGTAAAATTGATAGTGTAATTTGATAATTTAACAAAAATTAAAGAACCTAAGAAAAATAGATGAAATTTTACCATCATATGTAAAACATGATTTACTAGTTGTGTTAACTATAGTAATTACAAATTGTACACGGATTATAATATTTATATATCTGTTAAATTATTTTTAACATGTTTAGTTATACGAGTTATACTAGTTATACTGAGTCGAATGAGATAATAAAATTAAAAAAAACTGTATGACTGTGAGTTATTTATGTGGTTGAGATTAAAGAGAGAGATGAGAGAGAATGAGAGATCTGTGGAAACGTGAGGTCATGATTAAAACATAGAAAATATGATATTGTATAATCTAATGGCTCATATTGTCCATTCATTAAGGACAATATGGTAGTTTACAACTATTTGGTCCATATAGATTTTTTTAGGATGCTGCAGAATACTTTTTGTCCATCTAGTCCATATGAGATTTTGGTCCGAAAAAAAGGGACATTATTCTCATATGACTCATAACCCACAATCCTTATTCTCTTACAACCTAAATAATTCTCTATGCCCCAATAACATGTAATTTATATTTATAACTTTAATGAAATAAATAAAAAATAAAATTAAAACAAAAAACTACAAAAAAATAACTAAAAAGAAAACTACTTTCGCCGTCGGTATCTTCACGGCTCGCCTCAGACCCGGCGGACGGGCGGAGCTGGTCATCTACGTTCTCCATCTACCGACCTCAAGTACCCTAACCATGAATCAACGTCTATTTACGTCTGTACTGTTCAGCTCCGCCGCGTTCAACCTTCACATCATCGCCTTGCTTCATCGTCTCTGCCTTCCTCTAACGACGCCGTTCATCTATGTCTCATCTGAACCAAAACCACCGAACCAAAGCCAACTCAATTCGTCGTCAACACTTCACCGTCGTAGCCATCGGATCTCGTAATTGCAGAGAGCTCAGCCACGAGCAGCAATGGTGGGTTTTGGAGTATTTGCACATATGATCCTTACCATTTCAGTTAATTACGTTTTGATCCCAAACCTTTCGGAATAGGGAAAAATCCCTCAAATCAGCCCCAGACTTCTTAATAGTGAAATCAAGCCCCTAATGCACACAAATAAACATATAATATATGCAATCTAAACACCTAACTGCAACTCAAAACACTAATATGATTAAGAAAAATATAGTAAAAATCATTAAATTCTAAATATCATATATTTTATACTTTAACAATTTGTTTATTTGTTTGTTCACCATATTTTTGGAAAATATACACCAAATGTATTTTTAAATAATGATTTAATAATATGTGATACCAGTTATGTTAACATATATAAGTAGTACAATTGAGGTATATTTACTTCTTATGTGGTGCAACTAAATTTTTCAATTTAGCTATCATATTGTAATATTAGTACAACTAGTATAACTCTTTTATATATACCAAATATAAAATACTGATACAACTAGTACAACTTCTTCAATTAAAATTTTTAAAAATTTCATTTGGATTTTCACATGAAAATAACTGCAGAATAGACAAGTTAAAAAGTCCTTAGAATGATCCATGCCAATTATTTGAAGTTTAACCAAAAATTTCCATAATTATTACACAATCACATAAGTTTCCATGATCTACCTTATATATTTAAGGTTTGTTTATTTGTTTATTCACTAAATTTTTGGAAAATATATACCGAATATATCTTAACAAAATTAATGATTTCATAGTATGTGATTTTAGATATATAAATATATAAAAGTAGTACAACTAAGGTCTATTTATTTACTATGTGGTACTACTACATATTTCAAAATTTCTACCAAAATACAACTATGTACAAACTTGTACAACCCAAAACTCGGTACAACTATGTATACGATTGTACAACTAATATACTGGTACAACTAAATGATAATAGGTTTATCATGTTTCAGTCGTTTATCATGTTTTAAAACTTGCTTATGTGTTTTATATGCTATTTATGTGCTTTTAAACTTTGTAATGGACAAACTTCGTAATATGTTGTTTCTGTCAATTATTACTAGTACAACTGATAAAATTTTATATAACATACATTCATATTTCTGTGTTATAATACTTGTACAACTAGCATAACTATATATTGAAATACTAGTAAAACTACTTTATAGATAGCAGACATGAAATACTTATACAACTCGTACAACTTCTTCCATTAATAAAATTTAAAATTTCATCTGGATTTCCATATGAAACTAAACTCAGACTAGACAAGTTGGGAGGTCTTTAAAATGGTCTATACTAACTATTTGAAGTTTAAACTTTTTTTTTTCGCAATTATTACACAATCACATAAGTTTCCATGATCTACCTTATACTTTAAAGGTTCGTTTACTTGTTTGTTCACTATATTTTTTAAAAACATACATCAGATATATTTTAGCAAAATTAATGATGTCATCATATGTGATTCTATGTATGTAAATATATACAAGTAGTACAACTGAGGTATATTTCTTTACTATTTGGTACAACTACAAATTTCAAATTATGAACTAAAATACAACTTTGTACAAACTTGTACAACCCAAAACTCGGTACAACTATGTATACGATTGTACAACTAAAATACTTGTACAACTACATGTTAATAAGTTTACTACATTTTAGTTGTTTACCACGTTTTAAATGTGCAACACTTTTTAAACATAATAGTTATACCCTCTTTTGTTTAGTTGTACCAATTGTACTGTCAGAGTTATTTTGTCATATTTAACCTGGTTGTATTAGTATTAAAAACATGTCAAGTTCAAACAAGAACAACACTATAACAAACACAAATTAACTACTAAATCAGAAATACATATATTGATTTTCAACAAAAGGAGACTTCTTCAAATGAGAAGGCTTTGTCAAACTCTTCGGCCTCGAGCCTCAGCATCCTCCAGTGAATTGACTTCATCAAATGAGAAGGCTTTGTCAAAAATTGAGAAAAAAACAAATAGTGTGGGTTATTGGTTCTACTATTTTAGTGGATTTACAAATTTTTTTTGGATTTAAAAATCTTTAACTTGTATTCAAACACGATATCCAAACAAAGATTCGTATTTCAACTGGTGTTTTGATGTCTTGATCAATCTAATTTGTGAAAAAAAAAATATTTTTTTATTAAATTATTTCAAAAGGTATTTTTGTACATAATATTCTATCTATAATTTTATAACTTGTGCAGTTTGTTTCGATAATTTTATAACTTATGTAGATTTTTTTTTTAAAAAAGGAAATTGCACTAATCATACATTAATCCGCGCGGATATCTGGTTTGACTTGTGTTCAGCGTAAACTCATAAACCGCCGATTTTATAAAAAAGTTTTATGTATATTTTTAATGTTTTATAATTTACATATATAGTAGAATATATTATTTTCTAATATAGATATTTGATAATATTTTTCATTTGTACATAATATTATATTAAAAGTTTTATAATTTGATGCAATTTGATGTAATTTTAATATTCATATATTAACATGTTGGTTATGTTAATTTAGTTTAAAATGAAACAACATAATAAAAATATTATTTTTTGGATTAGTTTCTGTGAATTATTATTAATTTTATGATATTTTGTTTTCTTGAAAATTGAAGTCTCGAAATTTTATATACATTTTAAACTAAATAAGGTAATATTATATCTAATTTTTTTTATATAATACATACTATATATTCAGTTTGTGTTTTATTTTCACCAAAAAATAATTTTTTGTTTGGTCAATATATGAATATTGATTTGTTTAGATAAGTTTTGAAATTGTAATTAATTAATTTAAAATAATTTTAAATGCAGTGGCAGAATATGTAAATAAGAAAATACAAAAGGAAATAATTAATTTAGTGTAAAAACAATGGTTAAATGTGCAAATAAAAAGAAGTATTTAATCTGCTATCGAGGTTTCCAAACATTTTTCATTTAATCGACTATCCAAGTTTCCAAACAGTACCAAATGTACTTCAATTTTAATAATATAGATTTATGTATTTGAAAATCAAATTAGATTATTACCCAATGTTAAAACAACACAACTCAACTGCTATCACAACTAAATTAGTAATACTACTATTGTATTTAAACCAGTTGTACCACTTAAATTATTATTTACGTATTACAAACGCCAAACATGAATGCTTATGCATCATATTCGAACGCCAGTTGTACCATCTTCGGCTTCGGAAGAAAAAATATGAAAATGCATTTTCTCGGAAATAGTACAACTAGTATAACTAGCACAACTTGTAAACAAAGCATTATTCATATCAAATATTTTTGAAACTAAGTATTCATGTATTTTGACACATGCAAGCAGGAAAGGTTAGATCAATATGTCTCATTGGTTCTACATCATCCACTTTTCTAACATCATTCTTATGCTGAAGTAAAAACAAAATATTATCATATTATTGTACTAGGTATAAAGGTTTTAGTTGTACAAGTTATACGAGTTATACTCAATGTATTAGTATTAATTATATTTGTTTCAGTTGTACTGGTTATATAATTGAGTTGCATTAGTTGTACTAGTTAGAGTTGTACTAATTGTACTAGTTCGAGTTGTACAAGTTGTACTAGTTGGAGTCATACTAGTTGTACTAGTAATACTCTGCAAGATCATACGAAAAAGATAAAATTTGAGTTTAGATAAGACATAATTGGTTAAATAGGAGTATGGGTTAACCGGATTTGGATAAGATAAAGAAAATAAGTAAATATTTGAAGAAATTTTTTGATTTTATTTAAAGGAGAAAGAAACATCTATGGAGGAAGAGAAAAGGAAGAAGAAGAAGAAAAAAAATAGGGTTAATAATTGATTCAGGTCGGATTACTAGTCGGGCATGGGTCGGACTATGGGTTGGCCCGGTTGGGTTTGGATGAGTGGTATGGATCCGTAAATATGTTGAAGTCCTTAGGTTTTTTGGTTATTTTAGATATTTTTTGAATTAAATTTAAATGAAAAATAAATACTAAAAAAGAAGAGGTCATGATAGAATTTTTTATATCCAAGTGTGTCATGAGAGAATTTGATTCAAAAAAAAGGTATCATCAAGCTAGATGGGAAACAAAGACATTGGAAAAGGAACTCCTGCAGAAAGCTACTCAACTTTTAGATCGGAAATAGAGAGAGAGCTTTGGATTGTGTTATTGGGGGAAGTCATCTAGGGAAAAGAGAAGCCATTGAGACTATTATGAGAGAGAGAGAGACGGACTGTTGTGGTCTTTTTGGAGGCACCCGCATGGCTCGCTCTCCTTTTTCATTCTTGTTACAAATTTACTTCTCTGTCCTCACCGCCAATATTTTCACCGAAACTAGATTTTGTACGTTCTTCCAAATGTAATCAATACAAAATCCTGGATCAATTTTAATTTTTTTCTATTGATCAGGTTTCTTTGTAACTTTTTTTCTGGATCAATTTTAATTTTTTTATTGTTCATTGCCTGGATTAATACTTCAAAATCCACTATCAACAAATTTTTAGATTGACATGGCGGAATATAGTTGTCTTTAAATTGATACAGTCATCTGCTTGCATCATGGTCATGGATTGTGGAGGTCGAGTTTAAAATCGTCTAGAGAAGAAATTGACACTGGTAGAATGATTTTGGAGAAATTAATTTAACCTTGAATTTGTTGCAGAGCTTCCAAAATGTACGTGTACTAATGGTAGTGTGTACGGAGTTCATATGAAAATTTGTGCTCCAAAATCAAAGTAAAATTATAGGATACATATTTTTTTTTTCATCTGAAATTATATTGATCCAAAGGTGAAATACAAGGTTGAATACATAGGCTGGCGGAAAACGATGATATCCCCAGAAACTAAAGCTCAAGAACGGGACACTAAAACCCAAACACGGGTGCACAAAGACAAAGGATAATTCAACCCCAAACCCCAAATTATAGGATACATATTTCTATTGAATAATTTTGAAATTATTTTAATTTGCTGCAGACATGTACGGGATTCTGAAGAAGCATCAGATTTTGAAGAAGCATCAAAGTTACTGATTGTGAAGAAGAGTTAACGGATGGTCTAGGAAGGTAAATGCAAAACGTTTTAACAATTTATGTGAATTTTTTTTTTCTGATCAAAACAATTTATGTGAATTTTTTTTTATCTACTTTTTTTTTTGAACACATTTTATCTACTTACCATTTAAGGTGTAAAAGTGTCTTAGCTAAAATCCCGTGATAATCAAAAATACCTTTTAGATTTTTCTGTGATTAATTTTGAAACTTTAATGTTTTTTTTACTGATCAGGTTTAACAACTATCTAAGAACATGAAAAATATGTTTAGCTAAATGTTGACAAAAAAATGTTTAGCTAAATAATAATTTAAGAAAACACCTTTCTTTTAAATAAAAATTCCAAACTATCAAATAAGTAATATGGGCTAATTTTATTTAAGTGTGTGCTTTTCAAGAAAAATGTTAGTCAATTAAACATGAAATAATAAAATCATTATTTTAAACTGTAAATAATAAAAAAATTAAAACAATAAAAGTATTAGACACAAAATAGTTTCAAATTTATAGTAAGTTAAATTTAGTATTCTAAAATCATCGACAAATGAAGGTAATGGATCAAATATAGTATTGTAAACTATATTTATATTTTGGTATATATTATTAATTTTTATATCAAAAATAATATAAATGTATATTAATTTTAAATAAATATTGCAAACGTGTATCCATTTTAAAAATAATTTCATAGTTATTGTTTTGCCCTTTCAACAGCTTTGTTTGAATATATGCACTTCTAATATTATTTACCAATGTTCATAGAATGTTTGATAAAAGTAATAATTTAGTTTGATTAAACGATAACATATAATCAAACAAGGTTTACAAACAGTAGACTGACCCGTGCATAGCACGGGCTGAAACACTAGTATATTATACTCTATCTGTTTTTCATGATATATGTTGGTTTAGAAAGTTTTTTGTGTTTAAAATATTAAGTATGTTAAGATTTTTACATTAATTTAAATTTTATAAAGAAATTTCAACTAATTATATTTAGTGGTCATGCTATGATTAGTTAGATTATATTTAATATATATAGTTTAATGAGATTTTTTTTAAAAATATTAGTTTATTAATGTTCATGTTTTTAATTAGACGTAGCATCTTATACTATAAAATAGGAGTATTGTTTAGAAAATGTTTAGATGTAGAATCAGTCTGCAAATGACAACAAATAAGAATTGATACATCAATTTTATTTTTTGAAGTAACTAGAATATATGTTGGAGTAATTTAAATGAGATATATTTTGGATTTTTTTTTGAAAAAAATCTAAATAAAAAACATATTTTTTACAAGCAAAAAAATATTATTTAATTTCATTGAGAATATTATATTTAATTTGGGATATGTAATTATTTTTTGGTCAAAGGATATGTAATTCTAATCCATTTGTTACAATGGATTAGTTTAACTATATAAATATCTTCAAAATGTATGATGTAATATTATAACACCCTTTTGAAGTTACTAACTCTTACATATTTCAAACCAAATTTTATTCTATAACTGATAATAGACTTTGTTCGAACTATTTTGGAGCATAATTAACAAATTAGATTGTGATATTTATATTATATTTTATTTGGTTATTATGTAAAAAATAATTACCAAGAAATTGACTGATTTCTGTCACCAATATAATAGTCTCTTCTAAATTTATTTGTAGCATATTAGCAAACTATTTTATGATAAATTATATTATGAATTAAAACATATACCAACAGAAGTACATAACTGTAACACTAAAATTATTAAAATATTAAGTGCATGTGATTAGAAAAATCCCTCAGTGTATTTATATATCCTACTGTTTGTTTGTGTGTCGTGGTTTTGTATATTTACATGTTAGGAACGTTGTTATCTTAACAGTAAATCGCTGTTGATAATATTTTAAGTGATTAAATACTGTTTTCGAAACATTTATATGATGAAAAGAAAGTATCAAAATAAAATATTTTTTAATTTTCAACTTATTTACTATAGCATGCCACTAAAGTTATTAATTAACCTATTTTTTTCTGATTTTTGTCTTTTTTTACTTAATTAATACATTTCCAAAACTAAATCTTAACTAAAAATCATGGCACAATAATTAATAAATCTAGCTTTTAGTATTCTTTGTCTTTTCCTATTTTAGATATATGTATGTAAACATATTATTAATAAAACTAGCTTTGAATAGTTAACAAATAATATTAATTTAAAATATATTAATTATTTTTTACTAATAACCAAAATATAAGTCATCACATAAAAAATTATTTACATATGTACATATATATTATGTTACATATATTTTTATATACATAACAGTCCAATGTAAATTCAGTATAATAAATATTGAAAAGTAAAAAAAATTATAAACATTTAATAAAATTTATGTGTTTATATTTTCAAAACTATATGTTTTTAATTAAAGTTTTATATAATATCTAAGTATGTGACATTCGAAATAAGAAACCATAAAATAAATTAGCATTCTTTAACATTTGTTATGAAAAAAAATGATGACACATTATGCAAAATATGTTAATTTCACCAAAGAAAAGTTGTTATTGTTACATGTTGAGCGATAAATTTGAATGAAGCTAATTTTTTAGTTCTAGGAAACTTATGATTATTTAATTTTTTAAAAAAATTAATGAATATTTAAAATATATATATATATATATATATATTATATCTCACAATCTTATGGCAACATTTTAAGGTAACTTAATAATATTTCTAAAATGATCGGGAGAAAATTATATACCCAATATTATTTTACAGAAAACTGAATATTTGTTGTACAACAATAAAAATAAATACGGAGTATTACAAAAAATGAAATTATTTTTTTCGTTCTTATGATATATAAATAAAATTACATATTATATTAATATCATGTAAGATAATAAGTAGTTTAGAACAGCTCACTTCCAAAGTGTTACGAGAAAAAAAATATTAACATACAGTAAAATAAAATAGTATTAGTTATATATCCTCAAACAATAAATTAGACTCCTTAGTTTATATGTCTGATTTGAGAACTGGGAACTGAGTTCGGGTTAGGAGTTACTGAAGGCAGTGGAAGTGAGTCAACTAGATTTATTCATCTCCTCTTTTCTTTGCGTTTCTCTCTAATTTATTTTCAGGGTTTTCAAGCTTGTTTGCCTCTCGGTAGCTTGAAGTAGTGGTCAGGACCGTCTCAATTTTTTTTGAACCCTGTTCAAAAGATATTAGTGACATATTTAAAATATAATGAAATAGTTGTGGAAGTTAATAGTTCTATTTATACATGTTTAACGTTTTTTATAAATTATAAACTCTAAATTAGTCAATACTATATCTAATTTTTAAAGTTTTAGATCATAATTTATAATTTATGTATATACTGTTGAAAACTTCTTATTATTTTTTACTTTTATACTTGCATTCTATTCGAACGCTCCATTTGCACGTGCTATTAGACGGTTCTGGTAGTGGTTTCTTTTGTTTCATTGTTTTCCTGTTTTTTTTCTGGCGGAAGAAGCCCTGGTATCTAATTTAGTGATATTTGTGGTCGATGTGGCTCCTCGTATGATGAAGGTTTTGCCGGTTTTTTTTGAGGAAACATTTCTTGTTTCGTTTCTCCTTCTTTCTGGTTAAAATTTCAAATTACCATTTGTTCTCGTGTACACTAGTTTAGACGATTTTTGGTTTGCTGTAATTTTTTTAAAAAAAATCTGCCCATGTATATTAAAAAATCTTAGAAGTTAATATGAAGACATTTAAAAAAAAAATCCATCTGATATTATCATGTTTGCTCCTTATCGTTATGCAAGTCTTTGACGATGTTATAAATCTTGTAGAGATCTCATGTTAGATCATCTCCAATTCACCTCTATTTTTACTTTTATAATAGCATTTAAAAGTAAAATCACTCAAACCCATCTCTATTTCTACTTTTAAAATAGAGATTGCTATTTTTTTATCTATTTATAGAGAAAAAATAGTATTTCTCTATATTTTATTCTATATTTAGAGATCTCTATTTTAAAGAAATACATTGAAACAAAACACATCTCTATTATAGAGTTTCTTTATTTTAGAGATAAAGATAGAAGAATATATCGGAGATAGTTTTATAACAATTAGAGTTTTGACGACCTTGCAAAACTATCAAATCGTTAAATCTTTTCCTACTAGGATGCTTACTTGGATGCACGGTTCTGAAATTATGGTATCATTTTGTGTTGGATTTTTAATACTAAAACCCCTCAACTAAGTTTGTTTTGGGTAAAAACCCCCAAACTAAGTATTTAATTAAATAACCTCCAAACTAATTTTATTTAATGAATTAAATCCTCTCAGGTTATAATTACCAGTACTACTGGTAAATCTTTAGTTTAGGTATTTTTACATTAAGTAAACATAGTTGAGGGGTTTTACCATAAAAAAATAAAAATTAAAAAATCCAAAATATAATAACATTACTAAACATTAGTAACTTTAATTTTCAAAATTAGCATTTTTAAAAAATTTATATAGATATATAAGTCTGATATTATTTTTTTAAATCAACATTATATATGTATAAATTAAAAATGTAAGAACCCAATAAAAGAAATATCTAAAGCTTTACCTGTACTAAAAATTATCTAAAAATTAAAAAAAAAATGTAAAAGACAAGTAAATATAATAAAAATATATCTTATCTAGTAACTTAATTTTCAAAATTAGCATTTTTAAAAATTTATAAACATATGAGTCTGATTTTTTTAAAATCAACATTATATATGTATAAATAAAAAAATGTATAATTAAAGTTATACATATATAATGTTAATTTTTTAAAAACAAACAAGACTCATATATTTATAGAAATTATTAAAAATGCTAATTTGAAAATTAAAGTTACTAGATAATATATAATTTTTGGTATATTTTCTTGTCTTTTACATTTTAATTTTTAGATAATTTTTATTACAGGTAAAGCTTTAGATAATGTTTTCTATTTTTGGGTTTTTACATTTTTAATTTATACATATATAGTGTTGATTTAAAAAAATAAAATCAACTCACATATCTATATAAATTAAAAATGCTAATTTTGAAAATTAAAGTTACTAATTTTTAGATAATGTTATTATATTTTGGATTTTTTTTATTTTAATGATAAAACCGCCAACTATGTTTGCTTAATGTAAAAACCCCTAAACTAAAGACTTACCAGTAGTACCGGTAATTATGACCTGAAATGGTTTAATTCATTAAATAAAATTAATTTGGAAGTTATTTCATTAAATACTTAGTTTGGGGGTTTTTATCCAAAACAAACTTAGTTGAGGGGTTTTAGTGTTAAAAATCCTTGTGTGTTCAAGAGAAGCAAACTATAGGTACACGGACTCAAAGGCGACAGCAGAATCATAGGTTATGATTTATTTTGAGATTCATCATGTTTCCAAATAGGATTCTTTTGATGAAATGATTTCTTTTTTTTTCCTCTGATCATTTTGCCGGGTCACATTAAAGTTCTTTGTCCCTCGATTGGTTCCAAGTGACCAACCAGTTTTGTTACACAACAAACCTAAGTCGTATTATAGCCATCCAATTCTCACAGGATCTTCTCTTCCCTAACAGGAAGTTCGATAAACAAGACTGTAACATATAAAATAAGTTGGCTATATCTTCTTTAGTTTTTAGTTACATATGTCCACATCAGGAATAATTTGCTTAAACGTGACATGATAACACTAATAAAGCAATTACCCCACACGCCGACCGAAATGTTAGTACTTATTGCTATCCGTGAATTTTGTTTTATGATTAATTTTGACCATGTATGTAGTTGAAAAGCAAATGTGAGTGTTAACTCTGGTTACTTTTAAATTCAGGTTTTTTTATTTTGAATATTTTAGATGGATAATTGCTGTGTTTATTATTTCCAGAACATGCGAATAACTTGATAGCCTTGTAATTTTTATACAAAAGTCAGATTGTAAACTCGTAAAAAATCTGAAGCTCCACATTTTATTTCATCTCAAGTTGAAAATAAAAATTATGACATTCTAGATAGTACATTTTTAAGTTGGTATAACATATATTTTTGGATAATATAATATCTATTTTTCATAAGGGAAAATTCCACAAAAATACCCGGACTAAATTTTGTTAAGTTTTTAATACCCAAACTTTTCACTACCCAGTTTAATACCCCAACTAATTATTTTGCTCATTTTAATACCCAAACTTTTAAAACTGCACCCACTTTAATACCCGAACTTTATTTATTTTAATAAAAATACTAATAAGTTTTAAATAAAATTTTAAAAAATCTCTAAAATTTACAAAACAAACTCAGAAAAATTCTAAAAAAATTTTGGTGTTTGAGAAATAAAAGTAACTAAATAATGTAAAATATTAAATTTTGTAATAAAATTTTTAAGTTTTAATATTGTATTAAGTTTGTTTTCTGAAATAAAAAACAAAATTATTTTTTATCATTAAAATTCATTTATTTTTAAAAATAAAATTTTCATGGTTTATCTACTTTCTTTCCTAAATCTTAAAATAAAATTAGAATTTTTAATATTTTTTTCTTAAATTTTTGAGATTTTTTAAGTTTTGTTTGAAACTTATTAGTATTTTTATTAAAATAAATAAATTTTGGGTATTAAAGTGGGAACAATGTAAAAGTTTGGGTATTAAAATGAGCAAAATAATTAGTTAGGATATTAAACTGGATACTGAAAAAGTTTGGGTATTAAAAAATTTAACAAAATTTAGTCTGGGTATTTTTACGGAATTTTCCTTTTTCATAAACTAAAATACCGAAAAACCAAAGAACCAAAACCAAATTGATATCCGGATTAAACATCGATACATTCCACCACAACAACACCAGAAACATATGTGTCATCCTACTACTACAAACAGATAAAAAGTTGTTTTTATTATTTTTTTGTCAAATTTGTTTTTATTATTTAAGCGAGATATGTAAGGACATTATTAATTATAGGTATTTTTTTCACCAAGGTTTTCATTGGAGCGGTTCTTAATATTATTTATAAGAGATATCACACTGAGGTGATTATAATTTCTATCATTGTTATATCTAAATAAATTTATAAAATTAAATAAAAATATATTGATTTATCATTCAATTATTAATATGAGAAAATAATTAATAGACACAGTATACAATAACCTAACAAAAACATATAAAAATATACACAACTGTAGGTGATGTATCTCTCATCTGGCACGGTTTACACCATCTGACATAACGAAACTCTCACTGAGTTGGAAGAGCTTCCAAAAGCTCCAACTTATCTAATTGCGTCTCTTGATAACCTGGTTCGGAACAGGATCTTTTCGATAAAAGAAAAGGGGGAAGAAAACATAAAAAGTCCATACCAGTTTGGTTTGCAAGCCGATGACGACATCTTTTCATTGTGTTTTGTTTTTTTTCTAAATTTTTCTTTTGTTTTTTTTTCTAAATTTATTTTCAAACAATGGAATGATTGTAAAAAAGTTTTTTTTTTAAGTGAGTGAATATAAACTTTATTCATATGATGTACAATACCTAAATAAAACACGACTTTTTTATTTAAACCATCTCAAATATTAGTTCTTTTAAGAAAAATAATTTTTTTTTTGAATAAATATAAAATTTATTCATTCAAAAACGTTTTTACAATTCGCTGGATGGGAAGACATTAATCTCTTTTCATCGCAGTTTTCATTTTTGATTTTACCAAATCATTCGTATTGTAAACCTTTTTTCTTTTGTTGATAAATAAATTTAACATTTCAACAAAAAAAAATTTTGAGACTCAGACTCTTTACATTAAAAACAGAATCTACAGAATAAAATTCACACATGAAAACTAAAATACAAATCTAAACCAAAAACTTAACAGAGTAAAGTTTATGCCTATAGACAAACCCTAGTAATTATTATACTTGTGTGATATCCAAATGAGTTTTTCGTTGTTGTTGATTCTCTGGTTATTAAATAAATATTTTTTTCCTTAAGTTTTTGCCTATTTTTCTTTGTTTATACGTTAAAGTTACACATACTCGTTTAAAACATTTGTCCTCATTTTTTAGATAAACTTCCAAAACAATAACAAATTGTCCGAAGACTTGTATAAATTACTTTTACATATTATATAGTATATGTATACTCTATTTTTCATAATTTATTTTTCTTCTATAATGCTTCTCATAGAAACCCGTTTTAAATCCGCCAATATATAGTTGTACAATGGAACCTGTATCGTTATGCTACATAGCTTATTAGAGCATCTCCAATGTATTACTTCAAATTTTACTCCAAAATGATGTAACTCCAAAATGGAGTAAGGTTTTACTCTAATGTATTACTCCATTTTTTACTTCAAAAATAGTTAATAATTGTTAGTAATATCTTATACTTATAAAAGTTTACCAATTAACCCCAACTATTTATGTTTGCAAAAATACCTTAATATATAATTTATTTAAATTAAATATTTATTATTAAAAGGTACAAAAAATCATAAAAAATAGAATAAAACATAATATATAAGTTGGTTCAATAATAAGTATTAGAATATTCTTCCCACAAATGATCAACTAATGCATTTCGTAATAAAAAATGAGCTTCTTTATCTTTGATATTCCTAAATCGAGCAAGCAAATTTTGAAGTCGGACATTTAAATCACTTATTTTATGTTATTTTTATTTTATATTATTTATATTGTTTAGTTATGTTATGCATTTTATGTCAAATTATTAAATAATAAAATATCTTATTTTTCTATGTTATTTTTTCATTTTAAAATATTATTTAAGTAAGAAATAAGAACATTAAAGATTTAAAAGACCATTTTATAAATAAAAAAAAGTTCAACTCCAAAATGGAGTAATGTGTTAGATTACTCCATAAATAGAGTAACCCTAGCCATTACTCTATTTTAGAGTTGAAAATGGAGTGGGGTTGGAGAGGATTTTACTCCAAAATGATGTTTGGAGTAGAAAATGGAGTAGGGTTGGAGATGCCCTTAATACCCACAAAATAGTTGTCTGTATGCGTAGAGAGAGCCACGCACATATATACGACGATTTCTATATTATTTTTAACTGTCTAAAATATAACAAAAATGTTTCTTTCTTGGAAAATAAGGGTAATAGGGATTTTTATAATTTTTTCCTTTTTTAATAACTGCCGACGACCGAACGACCGAAGTCAACCGACTTTCACAAAATCCACGGCATTTTACGTATTCTAGCGATTTAACACTATTTTGGATAGCGAACACGAATCGAACCCAAATAACTTTTTTTATTGAAGCCGAAACTCTCTCAAATAATCATCACTGACCAACGCAAATTGGTTGATATTATATAATTGTGTGCCTTTTTATTATGAATACAGTTATTCTTTTTCTTTGACATTGTTACTATAACATTTGCGGCTATATGTTCATGTATAAATTTAAGTTTATACTCTTTGTTTAAAATCAAATATACCATATTGTCTCAGCATAATGTTCCAATTCAAATTTAGGTGATATACAAGATTTTGTTCATCCTTGGAATAACGTCTAAAGTGTCTTATAACACTACCACTTACTTTTTAGCAGATACTTTGATAGTAAGATGTCACTTTGTGAAGAAAAAAATCTCACTTTGTAATGTTAAAAGAATGTCAGTTTGTTTATTTATACACTTTTTTATCTTCGGAAATTTTTCTTTTTATAATTTATGAGATTAGTACAAACAAAAATTTCAGCATGTAATTCTATTTATGAGAATAGTACAAACAAAAATTTCAACAATAGTTTATGAATTTATTTATATCATTCCGAAAATTTCTATAAGCTTATTACGTTTACTTTGTATAAATTGCATTCTTTGAAATCTTAAAGAATTATGACATCATTTTACCGATAATTCTCATATACAGATATTGTAAACAATTGCCACAAAACTATACTGTATTTATTTTAAGTTGTTAAGATTATATACTTATAGAAAGTCAAAACTTACTTTAAAAATGGTAAATATATAGTGCAATTAGTATACACGCGTCTTGGGTTGAAAATGAATGTTCACTCTATAAATATCCAGATCCAATAGTTGGTAAGCCATATGAAGGCAATAAGCTTTCGGACCCCATGCATGATTTTTGATGTTTCTCACGGTTATTTCATTACGGGTTATGTGATAAACGATATGATTTCATATAAAAAAAGAATAACTCAGTGGTCACTGTCACCGCACGGTTCGCGAAAATAATACTTGTATAAATAAGCTTAGATTGCGAATTTATAAGCTTTGACGTCAGCGATACATAGAAACAAAGAAAAACATTCGACCAACATTCGACATTAAGCTCACCATCTCTCTATATAGACGCATTAACCAACGCAACATAGAAGCAAAGTATTAATTGAACACCTATAACACCATTTCCAATCCATCTCTTTCCAGTGCCGGTCCTGAGATTTTTGTGGTCCAATACGAAATTAACAATTAAAATTCTTAAATACTACATATAAATTTAAGTCACATAGTTCGTTATAATGAAAAAATTACAATATGTTCCAAACGAGTAAAAGTTTATTAATTCTTAAAACTAATTCTTCTTTATTTTTTTCCTTCAAAATCATTCATAAATTTTTGATCATATATTTTCATATATTTTAATTAGTTTTGTAGAAAGTCTTACCATTTTTTTAGCTTCTCAGCAACATTACACACTGACAGATTTAACAACAATGGAAAAAATAGGTCTCAAAATTTTTATATAAATCACAGGCCCTATGCAAAAGTTTTATGGGTATCCCCTCGGAACCAGCTCTGTCTCTATTTTAGTTTCTATATTTTCTCTTAAAATAAAAAAAATCTATTATAAAAGTGAATTTATTCCAATGTATGATTTTATAATAGAGTTCTCCTATTTATAGGGAAAAATATAGAGAATTGCTATTTTCATTTCTAAATATAGAGGCAAAAAATAAAAAAATTTATATATTTTCCTTTAAAATAGAGAAATTCTATTATAGAGGTATATATTGGAGCAAATTCACTTTTATAAAACTATTTCCAATGATACTCTATAATTTTATCAATATTTTACTCTAAAATAGTGTAACTCTATTATATAGTTGAATTTGTTCCAATGGTTTACTCTATAATAAAATGAGATATAGATGAGTGTTGCTTTTTAACTCTATATTTGAAATGAAAAACAAATATTACTCTATATTTCAATCTATTATAGCGTAACTCTATTATATAGTAAACTATCAAAACAAATCCAATTCTATAATAGAATTGCACTATTTTAGAGTTAAAATTATAGAGTACTATTGAAAAATGCTCTAATAGAGATCTCTAATTCAGAAGAAAATATAAAAGTGTACATTAGTTATGCTTTTAAGGTGACGTACCAAATAATAATGGGGATTATCAACCCAAAAATCTCCAAATTGCGCGACTAATTTGATTATAACGACTCACACGATATACGGCAAAAAACATTAATTCATAGCAACGTATAAAGTTTGAGACTGCAACTTGTTATAGTTCTCTCTCCTGGAACATGAGTGTAACTAGACGAACCCCCAAGCCTGCAAAAACACACACTCTTTTCTTTGGTTTTGTAGACCGGTCTATAATCTCACGTGCAAAACATAACACACAACATCTCTCTCTATATCTTATACTTACATGACTAAACTGGTTTGGATTTTCTTTGAGACTTATTTGAGACTTATTCTGTTCTCTTATAAATATATATATATAAACCTCACAAGCTTCTCCTCTCTTCCATCGATCAAAACCACAACTTTGTTTGACCTTTTTTTTTTTTCTCTTTTTCATTTCTTCTTCAATTTTTCTGAGTTTTTTAGAGAAAAGTTTTCTATTAATTTATTTTTATTGTGGATGTAATTTACAAGTTTAATTTCCCTAGCGTGTCTTTACCTTTTGCCTTGTCTCCGTCTCGAGACAAAAAGAGAAAGACAAACACTTTATGTCTTTCTTTTTTTCCTCTCTCTCTCTTGCTCCGACCATTTTCAAAATTTGTAGCTAATTATGGCCTTAGAGGCTATTGTTTACCCACAAGATCCATTCTCCTACAACTCTTACAAAGATCTTCAGTCTCACGACTTATATTTTCAACAAGAAGAAGATCGAGATCCCCTAGAAACCAAGAACAACATTAAGCTAGGGCAAGAACAAAGACAAGGGTTTGCGAGTATTAGTTATAACGGTAAAAGCGGAGATAACAATGATGATTATAACTACAACGATCAGGAGGATCTTCAATGGCCACGAGACGACCTTCCTTATGGATCTATCGTCGACACCGAGAACCAGCCTCCACCGTTGGTTTTAGCGATGGGAGAAGGGAGGAGAAAGAGGAGGAGGACGAAGAGTAGCAAGAACAAGGAAGAGATCGAGAACCAGAGGATGACTCACATCGCCGTCGAGAGAAACCGTCGGAAACAAATGAATGAGTACCTCGCCGTTCTCCGTTCTCTCATGCCACCTTCTTATGCTCAAAGGGTTAGTCTCTACATACAACAAACTATATCTGTATATGTATGCGTGTGTATGAGCGCGTGACATCTTTTCTTAACGCGTGAAGAAAAATAAAGAAAAAGGCAAAGCCTATGTTCTAGACTTCTAGTTTCATTAGGATATACATAGCCTATATATATGCATGTATAATGTGAGTATATTTAACAATAACTTTGATAAAAATGATGAACAAATGAAAGCCATTTTGTAAATACAACCAATGTGTTTATTGTTTTGATAAATATAAGAACATGTAGTCTCTGTAGACGAAGTTTTGAGTAGTGGAACTGTGGGAGCATAAATAAAGTCTTGAACATCTTTGCATTAAAAAGTACTATAGAGATCATATATGCATGATCAAGTTGTGACATAATATTTAAATATTAAAGGTAGATTGTTTTTGAAAAAACCTTTTTGCAATTTCTATGGGCTTAACCTATGGTTGGTGGTGGTTGAAAGGGAGATCAAGCGTCGGTAGTAGGCGGAGCCATTAACTACTTAAAGGAGCTTGAGCATCATTTACAATCAATGGAACCTCCGGTAAACACCCCTGCCATAGGAGAAGCCGGAGGCGGCCCCGGCGACCATAAAACCGTTGCTGCCAGCTCATCTGGACCATTCTTAGATTTCTTCGCTTTTCCACAATACTCGAGAAGGCCTTCCTCGTCGTTGGTGGCTGAAGGAACGGCGGAGATAGAGGTGACGATGGTGGAGAGCCATGCAAGTGTGAAGATACTTGCGAAGAAGAGACCAAAACAGCTTCTTAAACTCGTGGCGTCGATACAGAGCTTAAGGCTTACTGTTCTTCATCTCAATGTTACAACTCGTGACGACTCCGTCCTCTATTCCATCAGTCTAAAGGTACATTTCTTATCTCACTCTTTTTTTTTATTTCCACTATTTATAGCTTCATAACCAAACTAGAGTTAGTGACATATATAATACCATATTTAGGGTTTTATATTTTATTGGAAAGCCAAATTAAGGTGGTATTAGTGGATCACTAATATAATCACCGTCCTGATTGTTACTTTTGTGTCAGTGATTCATTGGTTCTTCTTCTATCACAAGAGTTTTATTCATAATACTTACTATCTTTTTCACACATTTGATTTGTCTCTTATTTGTACGGCTTGTGATTTACTCCCTCCGTTCCTGAAAGTAGGATTTTTTGGATTTTATTTTTGTTCCACAAAGATAGATTTTCTATATTTTTAAGGTACTTTTGTATACTTTTAAGAATCATTAATTGTGACTATTTGAATTGATTAAATTTTATTGGTAGATAGTTATTGGAAATTGTATAAACATAAATAGTAAACTAAAATTGGCAAATATTTATTGTAGTCTTAATAAACGTGAAAACTCTAGAAAATCTTACTTTCAGGAACGGAGGGAGTATTTGTCTGGGCCAAAACGGTTTCGAAGAACAATTTCGTATATTTCGTTTCTTACTTGGTTAGGGCTGGCCTCAATTTCAATTATTGGGGGGTGGGGTCAAAATCATCAATTCTTATTTTTTAAAAATACAATATCTGACTATCAAAATAATGATTCTTGTAAGAATCAGGGACCAGAAAGATGACATATGCCTATACATGTGTGTATGTGTGTACATGTGTACTTGTGGAAGTTTTGGTGGTCACAGTGACAGAACTATGGATGCACTGTGCACGGCAGAACGAAATGACGCCACTAGTTTCAGGACACTCATAGGCCTCTTCCTCGAAATATATACATTTTCTTTTATTATTTTTCACTTTACCTTTTTAATTTTATCAACCCGTTTCATACAATTTATATTTTTTCGTAAAATGTAATTTATATTTGAAGTTTACTTTGATTCTTTCTAACGAGAAAAATGGGTTGATTCAGGTTGAAGAAGGGAGCCAATTGAATACAGTGGAAGATATTGCAGCAGCTGTGAATCAAATCCTAAGGAGGATCGAAGAAGACTCATCCTTTAGCTAATATAGTTGAATTTTAGTATGCCACATTTAGAGGAACTCTAAGTTTTCATGTGTTATTTTTTACTCTTTACATATTAAAATAAAATAAAAATAAGTAACTTTTCATTGGTCTTTCTGTATTTACTGCTTCACTTTTTCTTGTATGATGATGCTTCATTTGTCCTTTCCTTTATATATAGCTCTACCCAGACCATCACTGAAGTGTAGCATTTTTTTTTATGACAAAGGGCTTTTGAATTGTAGCATTTTCTTACCAAAACATGGCGAATGTGTATAATTGTAATGGCAAGATGGCAAGATGGTATCCGCGAACATTTGAATTTTAGCATCTCCAACCCTCTTCTATTTTTGCTTCTATAATAGCATTTAGAACCAAAATTACTCCAACTTTATTCTATTTCTTCCTCTAGAATAGAAATTGCTATATCTTTCTCTATTTATAGAGAAAGAAATAACATTCCTCCATATTTTACTCTATATCTTGGAGATTTCTATTTTAGGGGAATATATTGGAGCAAATCAATTTCTATTATGGAGTTTTTCTATTATAGAAGAAAAATCACATTGGAAATGGTCTTAGTCCGAATATCCGAACTTCGGATATCCAGCATATCCAAACTTCGGATATCCAGCATATCCAAACTTCGGATATCCAGCATATCCCAATCCAGATCCATGTAGCAATTTTACGGATCCGACAGATCCATATCCAGATATCCGATCTGTTCCACCCCAGCTTCTATGACAAACAATATTTTCATTGTGGAAATATCATCAATTTTTTTGAACATTTTCTGACAGACAATATATTTTTAAATATATGTTTGGTCCAAATAATACTTTACAAAATACCGTATTTTGCCGTTGGAAATTTTTGATAGCTAGAGATCATTTATATTTTTATGGACTTCTGAAGGATATATTTTTGGATAATTCGTTTAAATATTCTGATGGAATTCTGATGGTTTTTTCGATTAATCCATTGAATTTTTTTTTCAAACATTTTTGACAATTATCTCACAAACAAATAATTGTGAGAAATTTCAGACGGATTTAGTATTTTGGATAATCCATTAGAGTTATATTAAAAAAAATTCCACGATAAACAATCGGTCAAAATTTTAGTACGGAAACACCTCGTTTTCTTGTATTTAATTTCTAATTATATATGGGCCGGTGTCTTAATAGTATGATACAATAAGTGAATCAAAAACTGATTGATATAAAGGTGTAGTTTCTTGGAAAACTTTTAAGTACATACTAGATTTTGAACTCGCGTTTAGAAAGCACGGGGTTATTTTCGAAAACTAATAATTTTTTTATGAATTTATAGTTATGGACACATTTATCTGAAACCGAAGAACAGTGTAAAAACAGATATAATGAGAACCGAAACCAAATGCTAAAAACTAACAATGAATCTACATTAATATTATATTCTTATAAATTATTTAACTCTTTTTAGTGAGGGGTACATATGTGATTTATAAACGAATTAAGATATAGACAGTGTTTTCATACTCAATCCGGACCTGTGGTTGAACCAGTAAACCCAATGACCATATACAATAAAGTTTGGTTTATGTTCTTCATATATAGAGGTATTACCAATTGATATGTTTCCACAAAATTTGGATTTGAAAAAATACAATAATTAAAAATTTAACAAAACCCAAAAATCTGATTCTAACCTGTAAACCGAAACCAGTTGGTCTAATAGGAAACCCAGTAAAATTTGATAATATATTTTAAAAATTGATTAAACCTCTCATACTTTACAATAGTACATAAAACTGAGTAAACAATTTTTATTTGTCATATAAGTTAAATGTATTGTATTTATATTATGTATTTTTATTAATATATTTTGTTAAAATCTTGTGCCTTCTCAGGTGGTAAATGAATCCGTTTAAGCCTAATATTTCTCGTGTTTAAACCAGAGAGGGAAATGCATAATATCGAGCAACTTGGTTTTCTCTCCCAAGCACAGTTATCGAGAATTCAAATTTGAATCTGATTTCCGACGCCGGCGGCGGAGGAGCTCGCCGGCGTCGCCACTTCTTTTCATTTTATTTGTCTCTCTCTATCACTCTCTTCAACTTTTGTTACTCTCTCTTTCGTGTTGCTCCTGTTTCGGACTTGATGTCGCCACCACCGTTGAAGTTCTGCGTGCACTCGTGGTCGTCACTCTCGTCCGGAACAGTCCTCTTCTCCGGGGGTTCCCGGAAAGTCAGGTCCCGGTTTAACTTGACTCGCTGTTATCGTCGTACCATCATCTCCTCTCCCGTGCATCCCAGATCTATGAACTTGTACTCTTCAAAATCAAGCTATGCTGTCAAGAAGGCACTACGTACAGATCTGGTCCATCTTCTCCGTACCCCTCCACTGCAGTACCACTTCCTCTCTGATCCCGGAATTCTTACGTCACTTGTCGGTGGGGCTCCGCGTATGACTCGACGAACAGATCCGGCAGTTCGAAGTGTGTTGAAGTCGAGAGCACATCGTCTCTTTCCCACCATCGCCACCCCGACGGATCTCGCGGCCACTTTTCCGATCTGTCTCACCATCCACCACTGCTACTCCGGTGGAACTAGTACCTCAACGACACACACCTTCTCTCAAGGTAGCATATCAACTAAGATTCCAAGGCTCAATGAACTGAAATTCTTGTTACAATCACATGTGGTCTTGGCTAGTTTAAAGATTTCCGATGGGTTCACCGGGATCTATAGTTCGAGCTTACTGTTATATCTTGCTTTTGTGAAGAATTTATCGGTGGGTTCACCGAGGGCTTCCCTGTCTCAATTCATGTTTGTATCATCTTCCTCAACCGAGGAATGGATTTCGTTACCATGCCTCCTTTCTTTGAAAGGAGATGATTTCCCGGACTTGGTATCAAGTTTCGGCTTCAGCTTCCTCATTCGTGGGGACTGGTTTTCAACGTCACTATATGTGACTATTTCTCTGCTGTCTGACTCCGTCGGAAAAGCTACATCGACGCATTCAAGCTTAGTCTCCAATCCGCTGTCATCTTCTCATGAAGAATTATCTCTTTTATTTTACATTGTTGTAGTTTATGCTTTCAATCAAAGAGGATGGCAAATTCCCTCTAGTTATTGTAATCGATCAAGTTGAGAAGTAATGAAAAGTAATCTGTGTTTCAAAAAAAAAAAAAACCAGAGAGGGAGTATGTTTTGGTTTTTATCTGTTTATTAAATGAATGGCATAATGATAACTATGCCATCTTCCTTGCAATCTTTTTTAGGTTTTCTGCAAAAAAAATTTTTGTCATCCATATATAGAAAAATTAAGTGGAGATTTTTTTTAAAATAAATTTTGAATTGAAATTCTAAAGTGACACCTTTTGAAACGAAATTTTTTTCACGACAATTAAATCGAAACGGAGGAAGTATAAATTTTTGGTTCTTAATTTTAGGGCCAAAAGAGTTAAAACTGGGTATAATATGGTATAGTATTAATGAGTAACATTTTATTACAAATATAGAAAGTAAGAAAAAAAAATAGTTAAGTCTAATGAAAATGTGCAATAATTTTGTATAAATAGATTTTTTCAGAATATAAATATGACTGAGTGAAAACTTGAATAAGAGTATTATCAAAGTTTAAGAATCATTTTAATATTTTCGTGTACTATAAGTTATACTAACTAAAGCATTTTCATACGTACATCTTGTATTTTTTTTATTTGAGATAAGGGCAATCTCCATTGTCAAAGAAAATAATTAAAAACAATAAGGCCTATACAAAATATTGAAGGATGATTTTCATATTGTTTAATCATTAATATATAGGTCCGATATTAAACCACATGCGATGTATAATACTATTAAATGATATGCGATGTTTATTTGATGCATTATTATACTATTAAATGTATATGAATCTTATGGGAACATAAATTGAATGTTACGGTAGTCAACATATTTAGAAAAGGTATATTTGTTTAAGGGATCCCTTTATTTAATGTGTTATACCATTAAATGTATGTAAATCGTGAACGTTCATAAAAACAGAATTAATGTTAACGCATAGTTAGGAATAATTAGAGAAATAAGAGGTATGAGTCGTATGACCAAATTATTAGTAATTAATAAAAGAGTCCAAACAACTTGCATAAATAGATTTTTCAAGACTCTTCCCTTTTAATAATATAGATATCCACATTCCGATTCTTGAAATTGTTTGTTAAAATTGTTCCAGGTGAGTAGCAAAAAAACTTGAAATAATTTTTTTTGAGAATAAAATAAAATAAAATTGAAACATTTGAAAGGCTTCTCTTTACATTATAAAATCAAAACAATATATCTGGAAAATGAGGTAGTCACAGTGGGTCAAGAAGTTTCTTCAAAGACCTTGCTTAATGGTATGAGAAAGTAAAAAAAGTCTAAAAAGTATTCTATAGGTCAATAATGATCTTGCGTATTTAGCAAAAAAAAAGAGATAATGTTCTTGCGTAAAATAAATTGATAAAGTTCTTGCATGAAATAAATTGATAATGTTCTTGCGTAAAATAAGATAGTTCAAGTGTGATTATTGGTTTTTATATTTTATCCGTAAGATCATTTCCAATTGTTTACTTTATTTTTTATTATAAAATAGAATAATTCTATAATAGAATTGAAATTTACTCCGATACTATTTTTAAAATAGAAAATAAATTTATAAACAAAAAAAAAAGTTTATTTTATATTTGGAATAAACTTATTTTTCTAGAATGAAAAATATAGTTGAACTTAGATGCCATAAGAAATTTATTAAATAGAAAACAAGAATTTACGATCATATCGTGATAATGATTAGGATCATGTTATCTTTGACTCTCTTCTACCCTTATTGAATTGATCTTTTATTTCTTTATTTATTTTGGTCGAACAGTGTATTATATAAAAAACAGTTTATTGTAACATGGATGTACAAAATTAGCAGTACGTGGGATTCATGAAACAAGACGATGATGATTGTCGTATCATGAAGACGTATCAAAGATCTCTCGAATCTATGTTTTTCACTTTCTGATTGAAAAAGCAAAAGCCAGAAAAAGTTAAAAAGTAAAAGTCTAATGATGTGATCACACAATTAAAACTTATTCCCTCGATTACATATAGCTGACTGTTCTGTTTAGCATCTTTTTCATGATTGAGATTTTGAATTACACCAACTTTTCTTCAACTTTGCCTTGAGTAAATATTTGATTGGATGTGACTGAGAATGATATACTTCCACACCGTTCATCAATATGATCTAAAATGGTAAAAGACTTTCAGAAAATCAGGTTAATCTGAAAACAATTCTCAATACCATAACCTTTTCATATTACGCCTTCCTTTATCGGTGGGAGACTAAAGCTGCATAATCCCCAACTTTTTTAATCATCAAAGCTTCAATTACAATCGAAATTATAATTTACAAGGAAAATGATGGTTATCGGTTAATATTTGCTTGTTTAAATATTTGATCAGAGGCCAACTGGTTTCCAAATCGGTTAATATGGGCAAGACCAAATGTTTAAATATTTGGTTATCGGTTAATATGGGCAAGACTGGTTTCCAAATCCTTTGATCTTGATAGCAGAAGCCAGAAAGGCTTCTCATTAGGTTAAATATGTAATATGGTTTTAGTTATCTAAATATATGAAGTTAGTGCATGTCCTATTGTCATTTTTTTTTCTTTTGTAACTTAGTTGTCATCTTTTATTACCTTTTGACCTTTACAAGTTATTCAAAATGTTGCCGCGGGTAAGAGAAAATACACAAAAAATGTTGTAGATTAGTGGAGGATTAGCGACATCGTGGAAAGACTAAAAGTGTATTAAAAATGTCTAAATCAGTGCAGAACATCATTTAGCTTATAGGGCAGTACTCCATATTCTTAGGAATTTCTTCTCAGAGAAAAATATTTTGATTTTTTATTGGTAAAGTATTCTTATAATTTGTTTAGTAACAAATTTAACATTTCTGAAGCCTAAGTGTATTATTTAAATATTTGCGAAAATACATCTGCATTTAGAAAACAATTCTTACTAATTTTAACCTTCACCTTTGTAATGTTTCAAAAAAACATTTTTATCTTGTTCGGCTTCTAATTATTAGAAAATAATTCGTGGAGAAAATACACAGAAAAACTGAGATTGATGAAAATTTAATAGAAAAGTAGCTCTCCTCTATTAAGAACAAAAGTTTCACATTGGATATTGGAAAAAATCCTTAGCAATATATAAGATAGATAGATCACTTAATTATCACCAATTTATTTTAGGTTGGAATCCCATCTATTTTAACAACCTTCCGCCCAACCCAATGAACTAATAGGGCCCATTCCTCGATGTCATTGCTTCTCCCTTCACCATTCTTTTTCTTCACTGCCCATGAGTCACATTGAAATATATAGACTTCTTTTTGTTCATTGTTCAGAGACCTATCAACTGAAGAGGTCACAAGCAAGATCATTCTCACAACCATCATTGTTCTCTTAGTCCTTATCCTCCACCTCTATGCCAAACTCTACTGGTGGCGACTACACCAGCTCCAACAAGAAGACCAATCATCCATCACTCCACCTGTGATAATCAATCGCCCTCAACGACGGCATTTGATCTTCGTCCCAAGGCAAGACGCTTTATCCAACGCTGGTGGTCTTACCCCTTTTGAGCTCAGTTATTACCTATTGTGTTTTTTCAGACAAGGTAGATGCAAGGAGGGTTTGGAGTGTGATATTTTCTTGTCTAAGCTTGTAAAAGGAGACAAAGTGTAAGGATCTTAACTTTGAATCACACATAGCCATGTTGATTCTTCACGGTTTAAACACAAACTTAAAGTAACTTTGACACCAAGATTTAACGAGTTCCCCTCCGCAAGGGTACATCTCGTGTGGGAACCTCCTCCCACAAACATCCACTATCTTATCAAAGGTTTACACAACGCACTAACCAGCGTTTTCTTTGTGTTTCAGGTACAAGGCTTAAAGAGAAACAATAACAAAGACAATGGGAAGAACACTAAAGGTGGAGACTCGAACTCCCACTTTCTATGAAGATCATCTTCTTCTCTCTTTGATATTCTCTTGTTCTCTATACTCTTTGAAGACTCCTTAGCTCTCGTGCCATTACGGCACCATGCCGTGAACCTCAATTAGATTACTTTCTTTGAACGTCTTGTGTCTTCTTATATACGGAAAAGATG
>NC_079517.1:11976355-11993855 GCF_000801105.2 Raphanus sativus
TTGCCGACTTGGATTAGCTAATGGACTTGATTTTGGGCTTAGAGACTAAATGACTGAGGCCCATAACTTACAATCTCCACCTTGGGCCTAGTCCATTTATCCACTGTCTCTCTTCCAATCACGACAATCTGCCTTGTCGTAACACAGACCGAACTTCTTTCTTGACGGCAAAGACGAAGCAATTTCCATTCCTCCATGTCCTCCGACAGCTTCTCCGACGAGGCTGACCGCAGCCTCAACCAGTTACGTTTCTATTTCTCTTCCCTTAGATTCTTTTCTGATTCCGGCAATTTGCCACTTCCCACGAGATACTTGTCGTGGCCTCTCTCGAACCTTCTTCCTCAATGTGATTAATACGCTTTCTCTGCAGCCTCATATCTGGTGACAATTGATGCTCTGAAACTTCACCATTAAAGGTACAAAACCTTTCCTTTAAGCTTCTTCTGATGATCGTGACCATGGATCGATCTCCAGCCATATGTCACTCAACCTCTTGCAATTCTTCTGTCACCCTCGACCTTGAGAGATTTTCCAATAACCAACCTGATGCATCTCAACCCAGCAGTGATTTCAGCTTGAATCAATGCTGACAATAATTTTGCTTCCCTTTGATCTTTCAGATAGTTGATCCCGGATGTAATTTTAACTAGCCGTTACATCCTCCAATGTCAATCTCCGACACTGTTGGCTTCTGCAACCTCAGGTAACCCTTAAACGACTCATGTCTGTCTCTTTCATGACTGACTCGTATTGAACTTTTCTGAGACTTCCTTCTGTAAAACATTTTGACACCATTTACTGATATTCAGATTTCTGGCTCTACACATGAATAACGCATCCGACTCCTTTGATTACTTGGGGTAACCTGTTGAACCATATGTCATTCATCCTAGCCATTTTTCTCTCTTCTGATTATCATATAACCTGTGAGAAAGAACCTTAATTGAATCTCATGGTTTCTTCCACAGGTACTCCACCTGAAACCATTGATCCAATTCCCTTTCATGGCTACAATTCCGAGAAGAGCACAATCTTCTCTTACATGTCTGGTAACTTCACATTATTTTCCTACCCTTGGACAAAACACCTGAAGAAATAAGTCCAGACTTGTACATTTGCAGGACAACGTCTGCCGTAAATAGTTTCTCCGATGAACATCCCATGTTCTTCAACTGTCTCGTTGACCTCAGGTAATAACTTCATAACACTTGAGTCTTATGCTATATATGTCTCCTATGATTTTCCCATGCCAGTCTTAGTTGCCCATTTGACGTCAAACTTTCTCAAGACCATAAACTTCAATTTTTTTCTGATGTCAAATTCTTCTGAAAAAAGAAAACCGACCTTCTCTCATCCTTCTGGTGTCTTTATGTAATCTTACAGAACCTGCTTCGCTTGAATCTTTTTTTTATCAGCTGCTCCACCTGGAATCAAGTTTACCTCACCACGGCTCCGGATGCCTAAAAGGTAACTTCTCAATCCTGTAGACACTGATTTTCGCTTAGAATAACCAATCACTTAGCCTTTTCATGACTTTAGTTTCTGCCATAAATATGTTAGTGATTGAATTAAACCGTAGCCCTTTGCATCTTGATTCCCTTTGTTCTTCGATTCTTTTGATGTGCGCTTATCTTAGAATAAAAAAAACCTTGAATCAACTGCAGTAAACCCTTGAACAATACCTGTTTCACTAGGAAACAATCTCTGATTCTCCTTGCAAACAATCTCTAAAATGCATCTTAGTCAATAACCATTGCACTTAGAAAACCCCGAGATTGAACTTGCTGCCTTTTGTTTAAACAACCATAGTCTGAATTATTTCTTATACCGCCACCATCACTGATGGAACACGCCTCCAAACTAAACCGTAGGGAAGACTTTCGACACAACCACCCATTCAGCTTGTAAAGTTTAAACAAAACCCATTTACCAGTAGGTAATCATTACTAGTAGAGATACAACCACAACCCCTGAATATTTCTTGTACCGCCACCGTCACTGATGGAACACGCCTCCAAACTAAAACTTGTGGGGAAGACTTTCGACACAACCGCTCATTCAGCTTGTAGAGTTAACAAAATAAACCCCATACCAGTAGGTCATCACCACTAGAAAAGAATAGTCTCTTGTCAATGGCTGAACCATGACACCTGAAACTTCCTCGTTACAGCCATTGTCTATCACTCTTAAGCTTGCGACAGACTTTCTTCAACTGTAAAACCTGTTCCACACAATACATGTTGCTTGTATCGGTGAATCCACCCAAAAAAAAATTTTGGTGCTTGCATCACAACAGTCTTTGGAATTTCCAGTAGAACTCCTTCTGATTCATCAATACCCTATGACATGTCTTTGAATTGATTTTTCCTCACGTGAATTTCCTTCTACTTTTGTCGTCTGAAAATCTCCTTAATTTTCTTCTTGTGATGCCAAAAGAAAAAACAAGTCTAGTCTTACCAATGCATATCATCAAATCATGCATTACATCTTTTCTTAGATGTCTAGATTCTAGAACACGCTCAGCTCCTCTTGTATACCTTTGCAATTGCTTTTCCTGAGAAGCTGTCCACATACTTTCCCCGATGCAAACTGATACAACCAAGTCTTTCATTAGTTAGCTCTAAATGCAGAACTCAAACCCGCATTTGTCCTTTTTTCATATGTGTTCTTTCATAGAATCTTTCTCCTCGTTGCTTCTATAGGCTTGATAAAGATCCTGTCAAACTTGACAATACGAGCAACATGTCATAACTTGAAGTGAATAACCATGAGCCGAAATTCTGCTAAGAACCTGCAGATTTCTCTGTCATCTTGGCTGTTTACCCTTCCTTTAAATACTTCATCTTCTTTATCTAAGCTTAAACATTCAGCAGCCCATACTGATCATGTATCCAGCAACTTGTATTTCCTAGTGAAACAATTTTTAACCTTGTTCACTCCTTTACCATTCTTGGATTTCTATACACACTCTCCAGCCATCAGCTTTGTATATTTCAGTGAATGATCCACGTTAAACTTTCATTCTTTGAAGCTTACTGAAACAACTCAGATCAGAACAAACTTGTTAATCTGAAATACCCAGGACAGTTTCTTAATACACTCCTTTCCCTGAAACTATCAATAGCTCCACCTGGAACGTAATCCGTTAAGAAACGTCTCTTATAGACGACAGCTCCACCTCGTTGCCGTATGACTTGTGTGACTGATAACCTTAGTGTGATCTAAAACCAGGAGCTGTCATCCCTTTAGACATCCCGCTCAGTGTGCACACACTAATCAACATCTCTTTTAAAGAGAACCACCAAGAACTATGCTACCATTGAAGTATTTCCAAATCTGCTTTTAACCATTAGATTTGGCCTCTTAGAGTTTACTCTTGACTCCCTGAACTCTTCCTCGATAGTATAATCAGACTATCAGATCTCGTGCAATATCTCACTTGCTGAATCTTAGCATGTTTCACATTGTGGACTAGTGAAAACCTCCTTGATGCATCTAAAGTAGTAACCTGAGATCTCGAGTCCAATAATTAAAACAGCCTGCAATACTTCACTAGTTTGTAGCCTCCAGCTACTTGTTACCAAATAACTTCATGTAGCCTCCTTATGGTAACCACCTTTGCTAATTTATGTTAGCAATTTTTTTTTTCTGCCAAGTCCCTTCCTGAAACTTCTTGTTGATATAATTGTAACTCCTACTTGATTATTTAACAATTATTCTCCACCTCACGTGTAAGAAAATCTTTTGTTGTTCCCACAAGTAGAACTTGTTACAACAGAACCATTGGATTGTAAACTAAGCAACTTCTGATTCTTCTCCATCAGATTCTTCTTGAGGTTTCCTTTCAACTTTGTTTCCACTTGACTTCCAATGATTAGATACCTTAATCATCATACCTGGGCAAGCATCTTGACATCTTCTTGAACCAATACCCTCAAAACCGAGACTTATAACCTTCATGTTGCCCTCTCAAAATCTTTCCCATAAAACTGAAACCTTCAGATTAAGAACACTGTTTTTAATCAAACAGATTTCACGACTTTAAATCTCGACTTCATCTGCTGTCCCTTTCTCAGAATCCATAAAACCTTACCATGTATATCAGACCAGCCATTAACACACATAGAGATTTAGGAACTAAGGCGTCCCCCAGTCCTATTCACTCCATTCCCCACAGCTGATTTTGATATACTTGAACACCACTTGTATCAATCCCTTTACCACCGTTCTTCACTCAGAATTGTCATAGAAAACCAGCGCTGTATCTTGATCAAATTCTTCTGTAAAGCTTGCATACAGATCTTGTGTTCAAACCAGATTTTAACCTCCAGAATTGCAGAACAAAGTCTCACTGAGCAAACGTCAACATGTCATCACAAAGCTCCTTTGTGATTGCAGCGGAAATAGACGTACTCTCCTCCAGATTTGAGACATGAAGTTGTTGACTGATTGTGAAAATAACCTAGACCTTAAGCCAACGGCTCTTAGTCTGTCTTTACCATAAAACCAATCTGAAACCTTGTGATATCCTCCATCACAAAAATAACAAAACCAGTCTCACGGTTTGTTGGTTAGTTGCAGGACAGAACCTTCCTGTTCCTTGAGCCTTTGTACCTCTCCTGATCCGTGAACACCTTAGCCAAAGCTCTGATACCACTTGTAAGGATCTTAACTTTGAATCACACATAGCCATGTTGATTCTTCACGGTTTAAACACAAACTTAAAGTAACTTTGACACCAAGATTTAACGAGTTCCCCTCCGCAAGGGTACATCTCGTGTGGGAACCTCCTCCCACAAACATCCACTATCTTATCAAAGGTTTACACAACGCACTAACCAGCGTTTTCTTTGTGTTTCAGGTACAAGGCTTAAAGAGAAACAATAACAAAGACAATGGGAAGAACACTAAAGGTGGAGACTCGAACTCCCACTTTCTATGAAGATCATCTTCTTCTCTCTTTGATATTCTCTTGTTCTCTATACTCTTTGAAGACTCCTTAGCTCTCGTGCCATTACGGCACCATGCCGTGAACCTCAATTAGATTACTTTCTTTGAACGTCTTGTGTCTTCTTATATACGGAAAAGATGTTGCCGACTTGGATTAGCTAATGGACTTGATTTTGGGCTTAGAGACTAAATGACTGAGGCCCATAACTTACACAAAGCTTGGCTGCTTCCAAAGTGTAATCCCAGCTTCCATGTTGAGTGTATTGGAAGTTAGCTCAAAGATAATCGAACAAGTTTCTGACAATGCAGCTGATGCTTAGTCTCAAACTTCAAGTGTTTTTCCCGACTCTTCTCGGGATTTCCCCACCAATGTCTTGGCATGCGGTCACCAAAATGGGTTTAGTACAGGAAACACCAATGCTGGCTCTCAAGAAGATGGTACTTCACAGAGTCAAGATGATGTTGTACTAGATATCAATGATTCCACAACTAGAAGTCAAAATGTACCATCTTTATCATCATCAGTGAGGTTTATTGTTGAAGAGAAAGAACCAAAGTCTCCAATGACAACGAGTTTGAGGTCATTGAGGAGGTTTCTAAGCAGAGACATGCGAATCTCTTGTAGCATTGGTAGAAGCGCAAACTCTGATGCTTCTTCTTCTGTTGATCCTTGAAGATTGTGTGATTAGATTAGCTGCATAAAAAGATCGCCTGAAAATCTCAAACTACGTAGTGGTCTCGGCTCGTATTACCTTTATGTGTGTGATAGCTTTCGCTGTTATCCAAGTAAATATCATCTTATATATTATTCCAAAGCTTTTGCCTGACTGGGGTCAACAAAAAGTCTTATATTGCTCTCTAATCAACTTCTGAGATTAATAGACATCAAATTATTACAGGAAGCTTAACTACACTAACAAAAACTATTGCAATGTTAAACCATAGAATCTTAGGTGATGTTCGTTTGCTTATCCAGTTGATCCATCTAGGTGACGATGCAAATTGATATTCGTTTTGTGAATTAAAATGTTACATCCAGATGGATCACTCAACTGCATTTGTGAAAACTCACCTTAAATTCTCACCCAAATGAAAGTGATCTTTTCGCGGAGTATATGAATGAGGGTGAAGGTGAGTTTTCACCAAAAAAAATTCCGTCGAAATCATAAAACACATTTTTTGTTAAAACTGAAAATGCAATTTTTCGTCAAAACCCAAAAATGTGATTTCCCACCAAAACCGAAAAACGCAATTTTCGCCAAAACCAGAAAACATAATTTTTCGCCAAAAAACGAAAACACACAATTTTCCTGCAAAACCAAAAAACGCAATTTCCTTGCAAAACAAGAAAAACACAATTTACTGACAAAAGCAGAAAAACAAATTTTCCATGCAAAACAAAAAAAAAACACAATTTCCCGGCAAAACTAGAAAAATGAAAATTTCCTTGAAAACCGAAAAATGCAAATTTTCGCCAAAACAAAAAAAAAACTCAATTTCCCGCCAAAACCGAAAAAATGAAATTTCTCACTAAAACCGAGAAAACGCAATTTCTCGCCAAAATCGTCAAAATGCAATTTCCTGACAAAACCGAGAAAACGCAATTTCCTGGCAAAACCGAGAAAACACAATTTCTCGATAAAACCAGAAAAACGTAATTTCCCGCCAAACCTGGAAAACGTAATTTCCCGCTAAAACCGGAAAAACGCAATTTCTCGCTAAAACTGAAAAATATATTTTCTCGCCAAAATCAGAAACACACAATTTCCCGTTAAAATCGAAAAACATAATTTCTGACCAAAACCGGTAAACATAATTTCCTGGAAAACTCGAAAAATGCAATTTCCTGCCAAAAATCGAAAAATGCAATTTTCCGTCAAAACCAGAAAAATGCAATTTTTGCCAAAACCGAAAAATCCCAATATAATTGAACATAAGATTATATTAGTTAAATCAAAATAAGAATATATAAGTCATATGTTTATTAAACTCATCCAAATATATATATAGATGCATAAACGAACATAAACTCATCTAGATGGTCTATCTAGATGTTCTATCTGGATAGAGAAACGAACATAGTTAAACTACATCCATATAGATCATTTGGATGGATCACATAGGTGGATCATTTAGATGGAGTTGACAGATGTATAAACGAACATGGCCTAATCTAGAAGAAGACAAACTGAAAAGCTCATTAACAAGAAGTGAGCTTACAACTGTAAAGAAACAGTGAGTGATTGTTATTGTAAATAGTGAGCTGTTAACCTGCAAATTTTCTTCTCTTTGGACTTTAACTCATACTATTAGAAACATCGTTAGTAACCACGTGGTGTATCACATGGTCCTCAGCTGAATCACATAAACCTTCATGTCAAATACGGGTGAATGAATGTGTATTCATATATTAATAAAGAAAAAAAATGTGTATGCATGTGTATAAACGTGAGAACTAATATGCTCACCATCTGAAACACAATTTGGAAAAATTAAAACTATTGGCACCGCAGTCATAACTAGACCACGTGATTAGATCCCAAAGGTTACTTAGAACAATTATATAACAATTTTTTCAAAAAAAAAACAATTATATAACAATAAGAGTTTCAATCTCTCTTCCTTTTTGTAACTCAAACATAGCTTGCTACCCAAGGACTGGCTCCAGTCCTGTAAACAATAAGCAAAGTCAAAACCTCACCAAACAGTTTTCAATCTTCACTCCTCAAACCATATGATATCAGGCATGAACTATGAAATTCATCAAGAAGCAAAACTCTAGAACTACAGTGAGCTCACCATAAACAAGACAAGAGAACTAGCAAGCGGTTGGTATAAAACAAAACGAAGAAAACTAACAGCAATTGTATTTTGGTCTTTTGTACTGCATAACTAAACCAGTTAGATATTTGTCTTCACTGTTTTTCTTTCTTCTCTTCAAAGCTTATATTTAGAAAAGAACAAAAAAGCAGTTGATGATTATTTTAAAGACCTGAGCTGTTAATCAGCGACGGCTAATTAATCATCAGTGAATACGCGTGAATGAATGTTTTTGCATGTGTATGTGAGGACTAATCTGAAATCATTAGATTAAAGAAGATATCCTCACCATCTGAAACACAAGTCGTGTAGAACAATAAAAATTATTGGCACATCAGTCAAACTAGATCACGTGATTAGATCCCAAAATGTCTCTTAGAACAATAATACAATCTACAAAGCAACAAGAGTTTCAATCTCTTTTTTTTTTTTTCAAACTCAAACATAGTTTAGCTAACCAAAAGTTTCCTCAGCTGCAGCCTCAGAAACAGAACAACCTAAAATCTCCAATATAAAAACAGATCAAAAAGGAGTATTCACAATGAAGATGTTCCATACATCGGTGTCAACTTCTACAGCTCTGATTCTGCTACTTCTAGCTTTTTGTAGCAGCAAGAATAATGTAGAGGGTCGGCAGATGGCGCCAGCTTCCATGGATATAGCTTCTGGTAAAGCTGTGAGAGATTTGCAGATAAACAAGGAGACAAAAGAAGAGTCTCCAAGAGGTGAAAAAGATAGCTTCCGGAGAATACCAAGGAGGGGCTCTAACCCTATAAACAACAAGTAAAGTCAAAACCACACCAATCAGTTTTCAATGTTTACACATGTCAAATGGTTTTCACATATCTCTTTGTGAATGTACAGTTGATTGACACCAAGATTGTTTTTTTTTTGAACCAGGAACTGTCCCCTCAAAGATGTAGGAGGGAGTAGAAAACAGAGCACCACAGAAAGAGAACCATAGATCCATTTTTTCTCTGTAGTCCTCTTTTGTGTGTGTGTGTAGAACAGCTTAACTTGTTTCTAGAAGCTGTAATATAATTGAAGCATAAGAAACCATCTTATAAGTTTGATATTGTTACAGTTCCTAGACTTGGCTTAGACCTTATTAAGTTCGTTTGGAATGTAATACCAAAATACTATTTTTGCTAGGATTCATTTGAGGGTAGATCTAGCCAGAAAAGCTTTTAACTTAAAAAATTAGAGAAAACAAGGTAAGTGAACATATGATAGAATAAGAACTCTATTTGAACGCCCAATTTTTCAAGTTATCTCGCCAAAAAGAGTGTCATAGAACTAAAAGCTTGTTATGCATGGCTGTATAAGATTTTCTGAGAACTGAGAAAAAGTTAGGAAAATACTGTGAACGTGCATGAACAGACAAACTTGGAAGTTAAATCCAATGAAACTGTTTTGTAAACACAAGAAGAAAAGGAAACATACCTTACAAAACTTGAAAATACGTATATTGAAGGATCAACACGCGTCTTTGCACCAGGTGCCCATTCCCATGGAGACTTATCTTGGCAACCAAGGTAGTATTAGATACAAAGTATCCCACATCGGTAGTTAGAATAAATTCTAAGCAATATACAAGATAGATGGTCACTGCTTTTATCATTAATTGGTTTTAACTTAACATGGTATTAGAGTTCGATCCACAAGTCCAACCCGATCCACATTGTTACATCGGTAGGTCACTGCTCTTCTCACAGCATTAGTAGCTTCACAACACTGTAAAATTAGCTACAATTATCTTAGAACATTTTTTTAAAAAGAAGTAAAGAAGTAAATTTCTGTGAAAAACTTATGTTGCACGCCTCTGAAGCTTTTGGCTAACCGCTACCAGAGAAGCCACAACACCTGAGTTTACCTTGTTCAAGTCTGAAATATCAATTGACCGAGCATGGAAAATTTTGGATGAGATTCCCGGAAGAGAAACTGGTGCTTACAGTCACAGCCAGGTTTGTCATCACTACTCATCTTGGTCTAGTTAAAGAAAGTCTTGAACCTTATGTTGCTGAATGATGGTTTTGCCTCAGGGTATCAAGGGATTACGTGATATAATTCCAGCTGGAATCAAATCCTGTGATGGTTTTCCCTGCTGATCCAAATGATATTTTCTTGACTGATGGTACAAGTCCTGCAGTAAACAGTCAAAACATAAACTCATACATAGTAACAAGTTCTTTTAAAAGGCTTATTTTGCTAAGTGATAAAGTGAGTCTTTTTTGTGAAGGGTTCACATGATGATGCAGCTTATCTTAAGCTCAGAGAATGATAGAATCATCTTCCTTATTCCTCAGTATTCATTGTACTCTGCTTCAATTTCCCTCCACGGTGGATCTCTGGTATGTTCATTTAAGCATTATGGAACAATCAATTGGGACCATCTTTCTTTTGACTGTCTTTTTTTCTGCTTAGGTTCCGTACTATCTTTGATGAAGCAATAGGACGGGGACTGGACATTATGTAATAATCAGTCTTTTATATTTTTGATCAGCCTGGAGACGACTCTTATGACTCATACATGGTAGAAAGAGATGGTATTCTCTATTCAATGGCTAAGCATGCAAAGGTTAGTCAAGAGATTTCATTAACCCTAGGAAGACAATATTTCCAGTCTCTTTGTGTATATGTTCATAAGCTTGAACAATGTATGTTCAGACTATTGAAGAGGCTCTTAACAGCTTGGAAGGTGTAACATGTAACAGAGCTGAAGGAGGCGACGTATCTACTTCCTCGGATTAATCTTCCTAGAAAGACTACTGAAGCTGTAGAGGCTGTAAACACAGCACCAGATGCTTATACTGCAAACGCCTTCTTAATGCCACTGGTGTAGACTGTGTAGTTGTTGTCCCTGGTTCTGGCTTCGAACAGGTAAACAGAAACAAATCCTTCACAGAATGGAAAGAATTGAATGTCTTTTAAACTACTGAGGCTGTGTGCGTTTTTGCATTGACTTTGGTTGGGTTCCTGGAACATAGCGCTTCAGATGCACAATCTTCGCTAAAGAAGACAAGGTTCCGGCTAGAGTGAATCGTCTCAAAGAGTTCCACAGAGCTTCATGGACCAGTTCCGTGATGAAGAAAGCACTGTGCCCCTTGAAGATTAGCTCAATGACCTGTAGAAATTGTGATCAATCTCTTGTGAAGCGTCTATGTTTGTTTAATCAGGCCCTTGTGACTTGGCTAAACAGTTTAGCAGTTGAATTGAACTGAACTTGATTCATAGATTAATTTAATTTTGATTAGTCTTCCATTGATGTGATTTTTTTTGAAAATTATCATCTAGCTTATATAATCACACTTTTATATCATACGTTTCCACTTCAAAAATTCATTTTTAATCTTTCGTCCCTTATAATCTCGCAACTAATCTTTGGTTTTCCTTATAATATGTGTGTCATAATTTCAAAATAACCTCTCATATACTAATTGAAAACTCTACTTTGAAGCTGCTTAAATTCAAGATTGATGACATACTAACTTCAAAACACTATTAAAAACTCAACCAAATTGTTAATGTAAACCACAAATAGAATAACAAAATGGTTAAATTTGATAGTTCTCTAAGATCTTACTACTATTTTAGAAGATAATGGAAAATGATCATTTGCACTCTTTCTTGTCTATGGTTTTGAGACATAAACTGAACCGCCCGCAAAGCCTTAATATCCATCGTAACCTGCTTGACCTAGATCACTCCTAACTGTCAGATTTTCATCCGTCATTTTCCAGTTAACCGGAGCCATCAGATCTTCACATACCTGAGCATTCACCTGGACCGTTGGATCACCACCCATCTCGCAGATCCTTGCCCACAAATTCTCCCTTAAAACATTCAACCCCTTCATGTACTCATCCATCTCTTCCTCCGGCACGCTTTCCACCTCCCTCTCCCACCACATCTTACCATCTCCGTCCGCTCCTCCGGTTGCCACATCACCGCCGTAATGAGACCTTAGCATCACCGGAGTCTTACGCAAGTAACTTTCGATGAGTGTGTTCACGTTACCAAACGCGTATATCCTTTCGCAACGTGAAAACGTTATGATACCAATCTGTGCGCCGCAGAGGACGCTTAGCTCGGCCGCTTTTTTGAAAAGCCCGGTTCGGCGTTTTGAAAACGTCACTTGCCTTCGATTCTCCTCTTTGATCTCCTTGATCTCTATCTTCTGTCGACCTTTGGTGGTTTTAGGGTTTTGTTGTTTTGTCTCTTTTCGTTGCTTCGGCGTCAGCTTAGGGTTTTGCATGGGCTTCTGTTCCTTGAAACGAAAGCAAGCGGTGGATGATGCTTCTCCATCCTCCATATCGGCGACAAGAATGAAAGACGTATGAGATCACAAGTTTTCTTTGAGTAGGTATCCCGTTTTATGCTTATGTATATTGTTTTTACGTAAATAAGGAAGTGATGCTTCTTCATCATTGATGTTAATTGTGGTATATTGAATGCATGATTCCATAAAAATCGATGTTAGTTTTTTTTTTCTTAATCTAATTAAGTTTTGTGATATCGTTTCCCTGATTTACGAGATATACTTACCACATTCTGTTTTACTACTCGTTGATAAAAACTAATTAAGATTAATGATATATAACCAATCAAATATATGCATATCAATGTATATACATACTCCAAAGGGGTTCCACGTGAAAGGTTCAACCACAAGTCTTAATTGGTACCGTTCTAATCAAGTTCCCCCACTCAGTATCTCAGTTAGTCCTTAATTAACCCCTCAACAATACAGTAGATATGTAATATACAGCTGGTATAAACATTAATTATCTTTCTGAAAAAGATTCAAAGCAAGATTGATAGATTAATTTAGATTTTAGAATGATCAGTGGAGGAAACCATGGGTCGATTAGTCAGTATTAGAGACCACTTCTGGTTTCCCAATTAAATTACATAGCCAACAACGGCATATACCCCTATAGCTAGGCTAACAACTGGTATTACACTATAATTGATTGCTTTTTATGTGTTACATATATATCAAGTTGTAATTAAGAACTCTTATATGTTTCAACAAAGTTATTCCACAAAGATTTAAACTTTAAACTAATCTCAAAACAAACTTTTTTACCAACCATGTCGACCTGAATAAGCAAAGCAAAGCCAAACCAGTGTCTTACTTTGACGATAGAAAAAACGTAAATTTTACGTTATAGATGTAATTAAGGACTATATATATTTTTTGTTTTATTATTTTATTATTTTTTCTACAAATTATTGTTGCAAATGTACTAATTACCTTTGGAACTTTACAATACAAATTTTAAGGAAAATCATGAATAAACAATTTTAAAATATTTTACTAAGACATATATAACTCGTAGATTTTATTTAGAAATCTCTAAAGCTTTTTAATCATATTTTTGATCATACATACCATACCATAATAAGCTTGGCCACAATATTAGGTCAAATTCATTCCAAAAAAGAAAAATCAACAACTAAATAGAAATCACCGTCAGTAAACCCAAATATATTGTGATAAAAAGTAGCTCAACTATACGATTCATTGATGTAAGATATGATTAAAGATAAGATCGAATTTTAAATTTTAATAACCCGATTTAACTCAACTAAATGCAGATCAATTATAGATCGACAGTGGCCAACTTGTAAATATTCTAAAATTGACAAAGTAATGTACCTACGCAAGGACAAAAAACATAAATTTGGTAAAATGTCCACTTGGCCCAATTGCGTCATTCAAAGACGCAAAGGTCATTTTGCATATAAAAAGAGTGCTACGACGGTAATCAAAACATAAACCACCTTCAGAGAAAATTACACATTAAACCCAAAAACTTTAGAAAACTTACTGTACCGTTCAAAATGTGCGGAGGAGCAGTTATTTCCGAATACATAACGCCGTCGCGATCCGGCAGATCGTCAGCCTCAAAATCCTCCTCCTGGAGACGCGACGACGTCGTCGTTGACTTGACACTCGACGATTTCGAGGGAGAATTCGAGTCGGAGAACGAAGAATTCTACGGATTCTCAACGGCCAAGCCTGCAAGAGGATTCATCGAAGAAGATGCGAGGAAGAATAAGAAGAAGAAGAAGAAGAAGAAGAAGAGTAGCGAGTACAGAGGAATCAGGAGGCGTCCGTGGGGAAGATGGGCGGCTGAGATTCGCGATCCGATAAAAGGAGTTCGAGTTTGGCTGGGGACGTTCAACACTGCAGAAGATGCTGCGAGGGCTTATGATCTTGAAGCTAAGAGGATCCGTGGAGCCAAAGCTAAGCTCAACTTCCCTAACGAATCACCTTCGAGAAAGCGTAAAGCTTCTTCTTCTTCTTCAAAACAGCCTCCTCAGGTTAAGGTAGAGGAGAAGCGTGAGGAGGTTGCAGTGGCGTGTAGTAGCCTGTGGGAGGGGGACACGATTCAGGTTGATACACAGTGGCTTGAAGAAGCCATCAAGGGCGGTGAGAAGAGACAGAAGGGCTGTGATGGTGATGGTGAAGGTGACGACGTGAATGCTCAGCTTTCGGAGGAGCTTCTTGCTTTTGAGAAAGAGACGGAGTGTTTCTTCCAGATGCCGTTTATGGAGGGGGCAAACTGTGGTTCTTCGTCGTCCACGACACCTATGACCAGTGTCTTTGAGGGAGATGATGTCTTGGATCTTTGGTATTGAATGGTTCTTTTGTACTCTTAATGAAATGATCTTGAGTCGTTTGGTGTTGTATTTGTACAAGTCAGATTCTTGTTCTGCTTGTGTGTATTGACTCTTGTAACTGTGATTCTTCTGCCTTGTCAATGTATAATAGCTTAAATTTTGTAGCTTGTCCATATCTCCTAGCGACTGTAGCCATTGCGGAACATATGATCCAAACTTGTAACCTCGTTTAGTGTAGAGGAAGGAACGTTAACCTAGCTTGCTGTGAACGTCTTTATAGATGAGCTCATTTCTCATCCTTCCATAGTCCCCAAAGGCTTAAAGCATATCCACAGAAAGAACTTCGAGGTCTCAATCTTCCACGGCTGATTCAGAGGAAAGGAGAAGCAACCTGTAAACTATCCGTACCATCACTCCATTGGATGACATGGAACTAGTGATGACGCCTGGCATAATTTTGAGAATAGACCTGAAACAGATAGTGGCTTCAACCGTTTCTATTGCTGAACATAAGAACTCTTTGGGGAGGTGTCTATGAACTAGGTTTGGCTAGAATGAAAAGCTATTAGATAGACACCTCCAGATCAAGTTCTTCACTTCGGGAATAAATGGTTGCAAACTCAGTTAAGAAACTATATTTATAACAAAACTTAAGAGATAAATATAGTTGAAATTCCATTCAAAACAAAAGGAGCAAAACAGAATTCACTAAATGTCTTGTCAAAAGATTGAAAGAGACAGACAGTTGTGGTTCCATAACACTTTCAATTCCAACAGCAACCAAAAAAACATTGTCCATGACCATTGTCATCAACTTTACTCCCAACCAGCAGCTGCAGTTGTGGGTGGCACAGCCGCGTCCCATCCACCTTCTGCTGCTGGAGCAACTGCAAAAAAAAAAAAACACAAAGAACAAACCATTAAAATCAAGATGGTAGATTAAGACATCCAGAGATCCAAAATAGGGTTCCAGGAGAAAAACTCACCGCTGGAATCGTTCCAAGAAGCAGCAGCAGGAGCAGCAGAGATTGGCGCCTGGGCTTCTCCTGGCCATGCAGCATCAGGGATGGCAGCAGTGGTCCATTGCTCACCACCATACTCAGGAGCAGGTAGTCCAAACTCTGCCTGAGGGGCAACTTCATCCTCATCCTCTGGCTTAGCCTCTTCGGGCTCCCTGTAGAAGAACAGGTCAACCTGCACAGAACCAACATATAAAGAATTCACACATCAAACAGGAATAAGAATCACAGACTTCAGTGAAAGCCTTTTCAAGTTCAAAAAAGGATGTTCCTCCTCTTACCATGACATCCCACTTCTGAGCAGGGCGAATGGTACCACGCATCTGAAGGACCATGCGAGCAAGAAGCCAGAAAAGACACCCAATGCTGTGCTTTCCCTTGTTGTTGGCGGGGATACCGATGTCAACAAACCTCATGGGAGAGTCAGTGTCACAGAAAGCGATGATTGGAATGTTTCCCAAAGCACCTTCCTTGATGGGCTGCAGCAACATTAACAGAAAGATCCAAAGTTAAAAGACAAAACCATCAAGAAAAGAAAAAAAAGACTCATTTTGAGTTTACCTGGTGGTCGGTACGAGGATCTGTAAGAATCAACAACCTTGGCTCACTGAATGAGGTTTGCATCTGATTAGTGAAGGTACCGGGAGTGTGCCTTCCAGCAATGGCATTGGCTCCAGTGTACTGAGCGAACTTCAAGACAGCTCTCTGACCATAGGGCCTAGCTGACTGCACAATGATGTCTTGTGGGTTCTCAATAGCAACGATAACTCGTGCAGCCATCATCAGCTTATCCCATGTCTTGCCAAGGTTAAAGATGTAGATACCTGACAATGAAAAATAAAAACTTCAAAAATCAAAGAGAGAAGAAACTAAGACCATATAAAAGCAAAGACTTCAAGGTCACATTTAAACAAATGTAGAAACATTACTCAACAAGATTAGCAAAAAATAAAAATAAAACACTTGCAACCCGTACAGACATCAACCAAAGCGTTCACAAACTTCAGACTAAATGTAATGAAATGAAACCTATGTTTTATTCACTACTTCATACACACCGAAACCAATCTCGGTAGACACAAACACAAAAAAAAACAGTACTTTAGTTTTTATCTAGACATACTAATACACGAAATGATGACAGTTATGGCTAGTTATAGCGCTGATGCATTTATATTGTAAGTAGCTGTTTAGATCCGTGGCGGCGGCGCATATAAACATAAGTGAAACACTTAAAGAAAAGACAAGAGCATTACCGTCGTTACGTCTCTTGAAGACGTAACGCACCATTTGGTAATTGCAGTTCTTGGTTCCGAGGTGAACCTCAGCAGCGCACATCATCTTGATGTCAGCCTCCTTCTGGGAAAGCTGTGCGGATCCTTGAGTCGCCATTCTGTTTCTCTCTTCTTCTTCTTCTTTGCCGGGGACCTAATCGCCGAGGTACGCGTTTGCAGTGTAAATCACACGAGAGAGGCGAGGAAACTATAGAGCCGCGAAGGAGACTGTTTATATATCAAGCAAAACCCTAGTTTGTGTAAAGTCTGTTTTATCCTCGACCAGGCAGGTTCGGGTTCATTTTAGGTTAATTCGGTTTGCTCGGTTCGATTCGTTCAAATTGTACAAAAATGTGTCGGTTATCTGTTGAATAATTTATGTTAGCTTCAAATTACTTAGGCGATGATTGTTTTACCAGATTTTGGATTTTGGTTTCTAATTTTTAGCTTTTATTTTTAGTTTTTGATTTTTGGTTTTTGATTTTCCAGTAGATTTTAGTTTTTTGAAAAACATTGATTAGTTGTACATTTTGGTTTTTCATTTTAAAGTTAGTAAAATAAGAATATTAATAAAGCTTATTTTTAAATAATAAAAAAATACTGTCATCGAAATATATCTAATATTTTTTAAAAAATTTATCTTTTAACAATATAAATTCAAAAAAACTATTGTAATTCCTACATAGATACATAAATATGATAATACATATATTTATGCCCCCATAAATCTATTTTAAAATAAAAATAATAATTCTTTGTGAAGACATGATTTTCTAAATGTGAGTATATTTTTATATTTTATTCAAC